>NC_045792.1:28778325-28968325 GCF_009873245.2 Balaenoptera musculus
GGCTTAGAATTCTGGATACCACGACTTACAATAAAGAGGACCTACTTCATTTCTACTGCTATATCTTAAGCTTCTGAAAGGCCTAGAACTAACAGCTTTTATTTTGCCCACCACATACAACAAAATGCCTTGCAGGGAATAGGCAATCGATATCAACTGAATTCACTGAATGGGTGAAATTTTTATCTGATGCATATCAATTCCAGCATTTCACCCAGAGTCCTTATTGGTATATGATCTTTATTAATATAAATTATGACTATTTTTAGAAACAGAGGTCTCTGCCAACACTGTTTGGAAGTTATGCTAATGCAGAGGTAGTGATTTTGTCAAAAAAAACACAAAAAACAGCCTGTGTTATGATACAATTCTGGCTGTGTTTCTTGGTGGTATGCTAACATTCTTCAGAGTTGAAAAATGTAAGCATATGCTATCAATTAGTGGGCTCATGAGGAAAAATTGGAATTACCTCATCTTGTTTACAACTAGGCTTCATGGAAGTTTGAGATTCCACAGTTTAGTAAGGCATATTGTCTGAATGCTTTCAAGTTATCTACCGAGGATTTATTCTTCTCCTCAGAGCAAAAATATATGTTTCTAATATATGCATAATTTAAAACTCCCTGTGGTGCTGGTTTCATTTTTGAAGTGAATATTTAACAAAATTTCTAGAGTTACTCTTTTATAAACTTACACATTTTTTTTTTAAATGATCATTATATCAGGAATTTTTGATAACTACACATGTCATTCTGGACTTCTTTGCAGCCCTGTCTCAAGTTTAAGGTTTTTTTCTAATTCATGATATTATAAACATCTACTTATATAAAACAAACTTAGAAGTTTACTTTTTCTCTGAAGAAGTGTGAATTCTCCTTCAAGACCCAAGAAAAATTTCCAGGAATTCTTTTACGTGATAGCTTTGTACTTCATCTTCTTTTACTGTCCCTCTCCTTTGTCTTCTTGTGACATTATTTTCTTCTGTCATTTTGGAAATTATGGGCTTGCACATTTGAATATGAGCCATCACCTCTATACAGAATATCATTGACTCCACATGTCAATGACATGTAAAGCTGAATAAGCATTTGGAAAATATGAAAATATTTACAATACAGTTCGAATAACTGGAGACACACACCTCTACTTTCTTTTACAAGAATGGTCTTATGTGGGTTGAAAGATAACTGACCAATACTCTCCTTTACCCACAAAGACAGGGTTTACTTTTCTCCTTCCCACAGTTTGTTCTAAGCTCTGATTCCTTAGTCTAAGTGAGGTGACTGTATCCAGCAGGCATTTTATTAGGGCCTATGACTTGTTAGTTAGCTCATGTGATTTGAGAAAACTAGTTGCTAACAAACATAGTATGATGAACAGTGGGTCATAATGAGAACCAAAATTTATAGACCTAATTTTAGCACTCCCTCCTTCTTGCTATAGCTACGTATAGGGGAGCATAAGCTTCAAATCAGAGACCTGGGTTCACTACCAGCCCAGCTGTTAACTCTCTGTTTGATCTCAGACAAGTTACCACTTAGGTGATTTTTATCTCTGTTTCTTCATCCTATAAAATGATGATCATGGAGCCCCCCTCCCCGCTCCCTTGTGGGGTTGCTGTATGGCCTGTGTGAGTAATGCATGTAATGTGCTTAATACAGTGATGGCACATAAGTTGTTTCACTGAAATGTAAACTGTTATTATCATTACATTTTATCATTTATGATACTGATATATATGGTGAGCAGCAAGAAGGAAATCCTTACTGGTGAAAAATAAGAGTTTTTGGTGTAGTATTCTTGTAGATATATGTAAATTTGCATGTGGTGTCAGTGTTCGAGGTAACAAACAACTGACTTACAAGGTACTTTTGAATATTACCATCTGTTTTCGGTAAGGCATAGCACTTGGAGACTTAGAACACTTCTTGTTTAGAGAAGTTTTTGTAGAAGTATGGTAAATCATTAATGGAATATTTGCACAATTTTGGATAGATTCTTCATACACATACACAATTTTCTGTTTTTATTTGGATGTTTTACTTATTGAGAAAGGGAAAGAAATCAGTTCAGCTGAAAGATTCAGATAAAAATAAATACTTACAAATAGAATTTTTTTTAATAAATTTATTTATTTATTTATTGGCTGTGTTGGGTCTTCATTGCTGTGCGCAGGCTTCTCTTGTGGCGGAGCACCGACTCTAGCTGCAGGCTTCAGTAGTTGTGGCTCACGGGCTCAGTAGTTGTGGCTCATGGGCTCTAGAGCACAGGCTCAGTAGTTGTGGTGCATGGGCTTAGTTGCTCCGCAGCATGTGGGATCTTCCCAGACCAGGGAATGAACCCGTGTCCCCTCCATTGGCGGGCGGATTCTTAACCATTTCACCACCAGGGAAGTCCCTACAGATAGAATTTAACAGACCTACAGAGCAGGCTAAGAAAAAAACAACAAACTCATTTTATTTATAAAGAACAAAAGGTAACATTTACATAGCTGTTACAATATGCCAACACTCATCTGAGCACTTCACGTGTATTAGTTCATTAATCCTCATAAAATAACTCTGTGAAGTGCACACTATTAATATTGCCATTTTACAAATTAGGAAACTAAGGCACAGAAAAGGTAAGTGACTTGTTTGTGGTCACGTGACTAATGTATGGGGAATAGTGATTTGAAGCCATGTAGTAGGGCTCCAGAACCTTTGCTTTAAGCCAATATACTAGCTCAAAATAAAAGGTCTTTTCACATATTTCCAAGTAATACCACCTTTGACCCAAGAAATAGAGACCCTTGCCCTAGGCCCTATGTTTTAGTGAGCTCTGCTAATCACACACACACACACACACACACAACACACACACACAGAAACATCTGAAATAGCATGAGCACCTGGTCTGTGCTGGTGAAGTGTGGCCTGCAGCCCACTCAGGCCATGGGAACAACTTTGGGCATTTCTTGTCCTGAGTCCCCAGCAGGGCATCTGCATCTGAATGTCCTGAGGTGTGTGGGCTGCCAGTGGCAGAGGGAAGCTGCTTCTGAGGGTTCAAGTGGTGGAAGTGCCTAAGTAAGGGAGAAGATTAATTCACCTGCCAAATCCTTCTTCCCAGGTGGCATGCATGCAGTAGATTTTTATTGCGTTGAAAAATAGAATGTTCTCTATTAGTTGTGAACATCCATTTTCTTGCTTCTGCTCCTGTTCCAATTTCAGGTTCAAGAGGTATTAACCCTCTAGTGTGGTATTCAAAACATGCTAACTAATTAGCATTTTGCAAAATAAAACAATCCATGTTATTCTTAAAAATATACATATAAACTTAGACATAACATGCATAAGGTGTGACACCTACATTGGTGACTATAGATGGACACAAAACACTAGATTTGTAAATATTTTTATTTTGCAATAATTATGAAGACTTAATATGATTCAGAGTTTCAAAATATTAATAAAACAATTTAAGCTGTATTTTTAAGGTAGGATGAAGTATGTTTCATTGAACAATTTATAACTTTTAAATATTTAGACTTACTGTGTATTGACCTCCATTTATACTCTTGCTGTGGGCAAAGGATGGACCTGTTTCAAATATCCAAATGTTTGACAGAGTTTGAACTTGAGCAACCACATGATTTTCCTATCTTTTTACTTGTTCTCGGAAGGAAAATTTGAGACCCTATAAAATCCAGATTTCACCTTCTCTACTGTAGATGGTACCTATAGTTATCATTTTTGTTCGTTTGATTATTTATTAGTGTTTTTAAAGGTTGTATGAATTAAGAAACAAGATCTCTTTCAGAAATTCTGTTAAGAACACAGGTCATTCCTACTGCCAAGACAGCCTGGCTTAAAATTCTGGCTGTGCTGGTCATTAGCTGTGTATTGTTCTTCAAATTAGCTGTGCTCTTGTCTCAATTCATCCCTGAAATAGAGGTGCTAAAGGGTCCACCTTCTAGTGTTATTGTGAGAACTGACTCCAAGAAAACCCCAGATGGAAGTTAGGCATTATTATTTTATTTAATTTTCAGTGCCTTCAGCTGTTTTATTAAGATGACCATTTAAAAAAATCACTCAACAATTTATTTGAGGAATTTCACCTACTTTCTCAAGAATAAGACAAAAATTTTCTCCAACAGATTTTATAATTTTTGTGTGGCTTGCCCATTTCTATGTAACATATTACATTTTCCTTCTTTTTTGTATTTGGTAAATAAAATTAAGAAAAGCAGAAGAAAAAAATGCTCCCCTCCATTTTTATGATTTGTGGCCTTTAGACTGTTTTGGATTAGCAAATACTTTTATCAGAGCAAGTAAAAGTGCAAACTAAAGGGAACTGCCCCACCACAGACACACCATGCACCTCTTCCTTCTCCTTCTTTCTTTTCTTCTGGAAAGTCCAGGTCCCTTGGCCTCAAGCCTCAAACCCAGCAAAGAAGTATGAGAATTGAGGAGGGTAGCCATCATGTCTTTACTTTTCTCTCACAAAACAAAAGCCTAGCCCAGAGCTGCGCACGTAGTAGGCACCAGGTGGATACTTTGATATTTGCCACAAGTTTAAACAAATTATGTGGTTGAAGTAGCCTGTTTTCAAGTAGAAGTTGGTAACTCATCTCAACAATGACAGAAATGTTTTCATGCAAAGTACTATTTGTGATGGCATTTTAAGGGGATGATTCTTTTTTCTGATGATTGAGAGTGGTGCAGGAAGAAGGTGTTTGGGACTTT
Organism: Balaenoptera musculus; assembly: GCF_009873245.2. Classification (NCBI taxonomy): domain Eukaryota; kingdom Metazoa; phylum Chordata; class Mammalia; order Artiodactyla; family Balaenopteridae; genus Balaenoptera; species Balaenoptera musculus. The sequence goes on from NC_045792.1 coordinate 28,783,050, forward strand.
TGGAAAGCAAGTGTCTGAAATTTGCTCTAATGTTACAATAGGCCCCACTCAGGAATGGTTAGTGCTTGGAACAAGTACTATAGTTATGTTAAAATAAGAACAGAGCTGGTACAGGTCAAAGCCCGGTTGCTTACCAGTTGGACAGATTGAAACTATAAGCCTCAGTTTCTTCATTTTATTGATAAAATAAGGATAATAGCAATACCTTCTCATAGAGTTGGGGTAGGCATTCTTAGAAAAGTCTGTGTAAAGTACTTAGCACAATTGAAGAATACAATTACTACTCTACAAATACGTTATCATTATTAAGTTCTTACTGAAGTGTCAGAGTAGCCTCTATGTAACATTAGCCTCTGTGAACTGTTTGGGACCTGGATCCTAACCGTTTAGTGACCACCCCGTTTATTCCTGGCATTGTTCTAGAAATTTCATGTTCTTTTCACAGCAACACTAACCAGTAGATGTTATTATATCCTCGTCACAGGAAGAACAGAGAAATGCAAAGTCTCAGTTTCTGGTTATCGTGAAAATGTTCATGTACTGCATTTTAAAGGTTTGGAAATGCCTCTATATGTGACAAATCACGTCTTGAAAGAATATAATAAAACTTTCTTTGTAATTACTGTGATATAAAAACTGTTGATGTACTAATACCCTAATAAATGCCTCAATATGTGTAGCATGTTTGGTAGAAGTACATGGCCTGATGTGCTTATGACTTTATTTTGAAACCATATGAGCTATCATCTAAGAATTACACAAAGAATCAACAACTCTGTTGAGTGTGAGGCTCTGGCTGAAGTCTGGGACAAACATTTTGACCTCATTGACTCTCTCATTCAAGAGTAGAGTAGTGATGGTTTCCAGAAGTACTGTAAGGGATGACTTGTTGAAGAACAAAACGATTTAATATAAAAAGCTGTGTTAAGAGGAAATAAATAGTGACCTCACTTAAGTCACCTTGTAATTATTCAAATCCTAACCATATAATCCATCTCCTTTTAGCCAGTCTGGTCACATCACTACTCCTTAGCACAACTGTAGTTTTATACCTATTGGAGAAGGAGTTTTAAACCACTGGATAAAATTTTACCATGGACGTCATCTCCCATAATTACATCCTACACCAGTCCTGTATACAAATGTGTGCCTAATTACAAAAGATAGCTTGAACTGTTGTCCAGGTTATTAAATATTGACCACTCTTGAATGAGGCAACTTAATCGCAATCCTGGAAACCTCTACAGAATAAGACACTTGTAAAAGAGGCTTTTTGAATGACTGCATACATGATACGTATTGAATGAAAGGACGTGCATCTTCTGTGTATCCTCTCTCATTCCAAGCTGAGTACCTTGCATTTAGTAGAGTCTGAAAATGTTTGCTGAATGAAGAAATGAAGTGTGGGGACTGTTGGTAACTGTAATTTGTCCATTGCTTCCTTTTCCTCATTCTAGGATGAAATCGAGTTGAATAAATACACCATTTGCATTTCTTATTTTTCATTAACATTTGGTTTTAAGTTACACAGTAAGTGCAATGCTTTCCATTTGCAGTTTTTCCATCATTCCTGACATTTTGACCAATACTCCCATTATGGTAGCTATACATAAGAGAGCTGCTTTTCTCTTTTTTTTCTTTTACAATCTTGTAGCCTTTTTTTGTTTTTGTTTTTGTTTTTGCAGGAAAAATATGATAGTTATTAAACATTTGGATTATTGAACAAGTGCTTAGGGAAAACTCAAATTGTGGCTCATTTTATAACTTCAATTAGTAATTTTAGATTGAAATTATTACTTTTTCAAGGTACACATTACAAAAACTTAACTGCAGTAATATCTGGAGTTTTAGAACTTAATGCTAGATTCTTTAAGTGCCTTAGTAATTCTCTTGGGAAATGTTTAGGCACATCTGCAGATTGTATTACTTTTTTCATGCCACTGGGGGAGTATTGAATGAGTTATTGTTTCAAAGTATGGGTTTTCAAATAATCTGCTCCAGAACTAAGAGCACTAACTCACATTTTTATCTCTTCATATATCAGTAAGAGGGATTTGATTTCAATCATGAAATATATGAAGAGATAAGTATGATACGAGAGATTGTAGGATGCTTCCTTCTAAAGATTGGAGCTGTATATCTGGCCTTTCCAAATATGAACAGTAATGGAGATTGCATGTGCAGGTGTTCATTACAGAGATGATAGGCTTTTCTATGGAGTGTGTTTTATAGACCAAATCTTAAAGGAAAATGGTGAGAATATTTCTTACATATCAAATTCGCTTCAGCTACAAAAATTAAATCTTTCTCTCTTTCTCCTCCTCTCATTTTCTTTGTCTTTTTTGGTCTCTAAACAGTCAGTGATAACGTGACAAGAAATAGATATTATAATGGGAATTTTAGACATAGATGGCAGTCTTGCTGTGAATGAAAGCAGGAGCTTGTAAATCTCCCACCAACCTCCTTTTTATAGGGCCCAGATTAGAGTTGAGTGGGCTGCCAACTTCAGTGGGAAGAGTGATTTTCAATAGTCAAAACCTTTTCTGTTTATAATTTACACATAATTCTTTTTTTTAAACTTTTTATTTTATATTGGAATATAGCCGATTAACAATGCTGTGATAGTCTGAGGTGCACAGCAATGTGACTCAACCATAAATATACATGTATCCATTCTCCCCCAAACTCCCCTCCTATCACCTCCTGTCTGTACTGTGATAAGTGCTGGATATACAGCATTTCAGTAATAAACATCTAATTCTTGCAACCATGGAGATTATAGTTTAGATAGGTGACATAAAACAAACAAAAATGAATAAATATACTGAAATGAGAGAGTAGTGGGATTAATTTAGGTTAGGTGGATTGTCAGATAAGGCGTTTGAGGGTTTAATATTTAAACTGAGATCTGAAGAGTAAGTAGAAGTGAGTGAGGTTAAGAATAGAGGGTAGTGAGAAAAAACCCTGGCCCAATTGGAAAGGACCCAGAGAAAGGATCATTGAAGTCTTAAGGCCAGGAGAGCGCTGTTGTAGTGCTGACCACTAGGGAATAACATTTCTCAGTTTCTGCGTCATTGGCTCCCTGTTAACCGGGATGGTTGAGAAGTCAGAGACCAGCAATGTGAGTCACAAGAGAGGCTAAAATGGGATTTCTGCTGAGGTGGAAGTAGGCTCTGTGCAGCAGTCCCAGAAGACTTGAACAAGAAGAGTTTCAGACAACAGAAAATAATCCTAAGTGACTGTGCAGTGGGTTTCCATGGAAAGTGATTTTTGCTGGATTTGGAGGATGTAAAGTTGTAAGCATTGAATCTTTGAATGAGATTCATCCATCTGAAGATGGTAGAGGAGTAAGACGTGGAGATCGCCTTCCTCCCTGCAAATGCATCAAAAATACATCTGCATGTGGAACAACTCCTACAGAACACCTACTGAACACTGGCAGAAGACCTCAGACTTCCCCAAAGGCAAGAAACTCACCACATACCTGGCCGTGTGGCTGACAGGGTCTTGGTGCTCTGGCCAGGTGTCAGGCCTGAGCATCTGAGATGGCAGAGCTGAGTTCAGGACATTGGTCCACCAGAGACCTCCCAGCCCCTCATAATATCAGTCGGCAAGAGCTCTCCCAGAGACTCCATCCCAACGCTAGGACCCAGCTCCACTCAATGACCAGCAAGCTCCAGTGCTGGACAACCCATGCCAAACAACTAGCAAGACAGGAACACAACCCCACCCCTTAGCACAGAGGCTGCCTAAAATCCAAATAAATTCACAGACACCCCAAAACACACCACCGGACTTGGTCCTGCCCACCAGAAAGACAAGATCCAGCCTCATCCATCAGAACACAGGCACCAGTCCCCTCCACCATGAAGCTGACACAACCCACTGAACCAACCTTGCCCACTGGGAGCAGACACCAAAAACAACGGGAACTATGAACCTGCAACCTGTGAAAAGGAGGCCCCAAACACAGTAAGTTAAGCAAAATAAGAAGACAGAGAAATACACAGCAGATGAATGAGCAAGGTAAAAACCCACCAGACCAAAGAAATGAAGAGGAAATAGGCAGTCTACCTGAAAAAGAATTCAGAGTAATGATAGTAAAGATGATCCAAAATCTTGGAAATAGAATGGAGAAAATACAAGAAACGTTAAACAAGGACCTAGAAGAACTAAAGAGCAAAGAAACAATGATGAACAACACAATAAATGAAATTAAAAATTCTCTAGAAGCAATCAATAGCAGAATAACTGAGGCAGAAGAAAGAAAAAGTGACCTGGACGATAAAATAGTGGAAATAGCTACCACAGAGGACAATAAAGAAAAAAGAATGAAAAGAATTGAGGACAGTCTCAGAAACCTCTGGGACAACATTAAACTCACCAACATTTGAATTATAGGGGTCCCAGAAGAAGAAGAGAAAAAGAAAGGGTCTGAGAAAATATTTGAAGAGATTATAGCTGAAAACTTCCCTAATATGGGAAAGGAAATAGTGAATCAAGTCCAGGAAGTACAGAGAGTCCCATACAAGATAAATCCAAGGAGAAACACGCCAAGACACATATTACTCAAACTATCAAAAATTAAATACAAAAAAAAATATTAAAAGCAGCAAGGGAAAAGCAACAAATGACATACAAGGGAATCCCCATAAGGTTAACAGCTGATCTTTCAGCAGAAACTCTGCAAGCCAGAAGGGAGTGGCAGGACATATTTAAAGTGATGAAAGGGAAAAACCTACAACCAAGATTACTCTACCCAGCAAGAGTCTCATTCAGATTCAATGGAGAAATTAAAACATTTACAGACAAGCAAAAGCTATGAGAATTCAGCACAAAGAAACCAGCTTTACAACAAATGCTAAAGGAACTTCTCTAGCAGGAAACACAAAAGAAGGAAAAGACCTACAATAACAAACCCGAAACAATTAAGAAAATGGTATTAGGAACATACATATCGATAATTACCTTAAATGTAAATGGAGTAAATGCTCCAACCAAAAGACATAGACTGGCTGAATGGATAAAAAACAAGACCCATATATATGCTGCCTACAAGAGACCCACTTCAGACCTAGGGACATGTACAGACTGAAAGTAAGGGGATGGAAAAAGATATTCCATGCAAATGGAAATCAAAAGAAAGCTGAAGTAGCAATTCTCATATCAGCCAGAATAGACTTTAAAATAAAGACTATTGCAAGAGATAAAGAAGGACACTACATAATGATCAAGGGATCAATCCAAGAAGAAGATATAACAATTGTAAATATTTATGCACCCAACATAGGAGCACCTCAATACATAAGGCAAATGCTAACAGCCATTAAAGGGGAAATCGACAGTAACACAATCATAGTAGGGGACTTTAACACCCCACTTTCACCAATGGACAGATCATCCAAAATGAAAATAAATTAGGACACACAAGCTTTAAATGACATGTTAAACAAGATGGACTTAATAGATATTTGTAGGACATTCCATCCAAAAAAAACAGAATACACTTTCCTCTCAAGTGTTCATGGAACATTCTCCAGGATAGATCATATCTTGGGTCACAAATCAAGCCTTGGTAAATTTAACAAAAATTGAAATCGTATCAAGTATCTTTTCTGACCACAGCACAATGAGACTAGATACCAATTACAGGAAAAAATCTGTAAAGAATACAGACACATGGAGGCTAAACAATACACTATTTAATAACCAAGAGATCACTGAAGAAATCAAAGTGGAAATCAAAAAATACCTAGGAACAAATGACAATGAAAACACGACAACCCAAAACCTATGGGATGCAGCAAAAGCAGTTTTAAGAGGGAAGTTTATAGCAGTACAGTCCTACCTCAAGAAACCAGAAACATCTCAAATAAGCAACCTAACCTTACATCTAAAGCAATAAGAGAAAGAAGAACAAAAAAACCACAAAGTTAGCAGAAGGAAGAAATCATAAAGATCAGATGAGAAATAAATGAAAAAGAAATGAAGGAAACAATAGCAAAGATCAAATTGATAAACCATTAGCCAGACTCATCAAGAAAAAAAGGGAGAAGACTCAGTTCATCAGAATTAGAAAAGAAAAAGGAGAAGTAACAACTGACACTGCAGAAATACAAAGGATTATGAGATTATTACAAGCAACTATATGCCAATAAAATGGACAACCTGGAAGAAATGGACAAATTCTTAGAAATGCACAACGTCCCGAGACTGAACCAGGAAGAAATAGATAATATAAACAGACCAATCACAAGCACTAAAATTGAAATTGTGATTAAAAATCTTCCAACAAACAAAAGCCCAGGACCAGATGGCTTCACAGAATTCTATCAAACATTTAGAGAAGAGCTAACACCTATCCTTCTTAAACTCTTCCAAAATATAGCAGAGGGCTGAACACTCCCAAATTCATTCTACAAGGCCACCGTCACCCTGATACCAAAACCAAAGATGTCACAAAAAAGAAAACTACAGGCCAATATCACTGATGAACATAGATGTAAAAATCCTCACCAAAATACTAGCAAACAGAATCCAACAGCACATTAAAAGGATCATACACCATGATCAAGTGGGGTTTATCCCAGGAATGCAAGGATTCTTCAATATATGCAAATCAATCAATGTGATAAACCATATTAACAAATTGAAGGAGGAAAACCATATGATCATCTCAATAGATGCAGAAAAAGCTTTTGACAAAATTCAAAACCCATTTATGATAAAAAAACCCTCCAGAATGTAGGCATAGAGCGAACCTCCCTCAACATAATAAAGACCATATATGACAAACCCACAGCCAACATTGTCCTCAATGGTGAAAAACTGAAAGCATTTCCAGTAAGATCAGTGACAAGACAAGGTTGTCCACTCTCACCACTATTATTCCACATAGTTTTGGAAGTTTTAGACACAGCAATCCGAGAAGAAAAAGAAATAAAAGGAATCCAAATCAGAAAAGAAGAAGTAAAGCTGTCACTGTTTGCAGATGACATGATACTATACATAGAGAATCCTAAAACTGCTACCAGAAAACTACTAGAGCTAATCAAAGAATTTGGTAAAGTAGCAGGATACAAAATTAATGCACAGAAATCTCATGCATTCCTATACACTAATGATGAAAAATCTGAAAGAGAAATTAAGGAAACACTCCCATTTACCATTGCAACAAAAAGAATAAAATACCTAGGAATAAACCTACGTAAGGAGACAAAAGACCTGCATGCCGAAAACTATAAGACACTGTTGCAAGAAATTAAAGATGATACAAACAGATTGAGAGATATACCATGTTCCTGGAGTAGAAGAATCACTATTGTGAAAATGACTGTACGGCCCAAAGCAATCTACAGATTCAATGCAATCCCTATCAAACTACCACTGGCATTTTTCACAGAACTAGAACAAAAAATTTCACAATTTGCGTGGAAACACAGAAGACCCCCGAATAGCCAAAGCAATCTTGAGAAAGAAAAACGGACCTGGAGGAATCAGGCTCCCTGACTTCAGACTATACTACAAAGCTACAGTAATCAAGACAGTATGGTACTGGCACAAAACAGAAATATAGATTAATGGAACAGAATAGAAAGCCCAGAGATAAACCCATGCACATATGGTCACCTTATCTTTGATAAAGGAGGCAAGAATATACAATGGAGGAAAGACAGCCTCTTCACTAAGTGGTTTTGGAAAACTGGACAGGTACATGTAAAAGAATGAAATTAGAACACTTCCTAACACCACACACAAAAATAAACTCAAAATGGATTAAAGACCTAAATGTAAGGCCAGACACTATCAAACTCTTAGAGGAAAACATAGGCAGAACACTCTGTGACATAAATCACAGCAAGATCCTTTTTGACCGACCTCCTAGAGAAAGGGAAATAAAAACAAAAATAAGCAAATGGGACCTAATGAAACTTAAAAGCTTTTCCACAGCAAAGGAAACCATAAACAAGATGAAAAGACAACCCTCAGAATGGGAGAAAATATTTGCAAACGAAGCAACTGACAAAGGATTAATCTCCAGATTATACAAGCAGCTCTTGCAGCTCAATATCAAAAAAACAAACAACCCAATCCAAAAATGGGCAGGATACCTAAATAGACATTTCTCCAAAGAAGATATACAGATTGCCAACAAACACATGAAAGGATTCTCAACATCACTAATCATTAGAGAAATGCTAATCAAAAGTACAATGAGGTATCACCTCTCACCATTCAGAATGGCCATCAACAAAAAATCTATGAACATTAAATGCTGGAGAGGGTGTGGAGAAAAGGGAGCCCTCTTGCACTGTTTGTGGGAATGTAAATTGATGCACCCACTATGGAGAACAGTATGGAGGTTCCTTAAAAAACTAAAAATAAAACTACCATATGACCCAGCAATCCCACCGCTGGGCATATACCCTGATAAAACCATAATTCAAAAAAAGTCATGTACCACAGTGTTCATTGCAGCTCTATTTACAGTAGCCAGGACATGGAAGCCACCTAAGTTTCCATCAAAAGATGAATGGGTAAAGAAGATGTGGCACATATATGCAATGTAATATTACTCAGCGATAAAAATAAATGAAATTGAGTTATTTGTCGTGAGGTGGCTGGACCTAGAGTCAGTCATACAAAGTGAAGTAAGTCAGATGGAGAAAAAGAAATACCATATGCTAACACATATATATGGAATCTAAAAAAAAAAAAACAAGGTTCTGAAGAACCTAGGGACAGGACAGGAAGAAAGACGCAGATGTAGAGAATGGACTTGAGGACATGGAGATGGGGAAGGGTAAGCTGGGACGAAGTGAGAGAGTGGCCTGGACATATATACACTACCAAATGTAAAATAGATAGGTAATGGGAAGCAGCCACATAGCACAGGGAGGTCAGCTCGGTGCTTTGTGACCACCTAGAGGGGTGGTATGGGGGTGTGGGAGGGAGACAGAAGAGGGAGGAGATATGGGGATATATGTATATATATAGCTGATTCACTTTGTTATACTGCAGAAACTGTCACACCATTGTAAAGCAATTATACTCCAATAAAGATGTTTTAGAAAAAAAAAGAATAGAGGTAAGACATTTCTAGGTAGAGGAATCTACAAGATAAAGAAATATTAGTTAGGAAAGATCTTGATGCATTTGAATAATTGACAGGACACCAGTTTCGTTGGTGTGCTGTGAGCTGGAAGCAGGATTGGAAACCTAGGCGGGAGTCAGATCATGCAAAGTTTTGTGGGTGTATTTAGGAGTTCTAATTTTGTTTTCAATTTAGTAGAAAGCCTTCTTGAACTGTAAAAAGGAGAGCACCATAACCTGATGTACTTTTTAAGACTATCACTCGGCAGTGTGGGTTGGAAGGGGGAAAGTGCATGGAAGAAACCACCCAGGAGACTCTTGCATTTGTGCATGTAAGGGATGATGTCATGACTAAATTTTTGGCAGTACAGTTGGAGAAAATAAAACTGAAAAAGAATACATGGGTATAGGTGTATTAATAGATTAGATGAGACTTGGCATACCATTGGATGAGGATGGTGAGAGAGAGGGAGATCTCAAAGTTGAAGCTTAGATTTTTTTTGTCCTGAGCAACTGGGTAGATTAATGCTATTTACTGAACAGGAAGACATGCTTTGAGGGGAAAGGTGAAGAGTTTAACTTAGAAGAAGGTAAATCTGGGATACTTCTGTCTCAAGTGGGTTTTGGGATGTATTATTGTGGTCCTCGGGTATAAGTTTTGGCATTCTTGGCACAGAAATTATATTGTATGGGTGAGACAACCTAAGGAGACTATATGCAGAGAGAAAAGTAGAAGGGGCCAGGATTGATTACCAAAGAATTCCAACATTTAGAGTTTGGTTAGAGGAGGAAGAGCCAGCAGATACTACCGAAAGATGGGTTGGGGAAGCCACAAGAGGCAAGAGGATGGTCAAGAAGCTAAGCTGAGTCAGTGACTAAGAAAGAGATTATATCAAGATAGAGCTGGTGGCTAATGTGCCAAACGCTGCTGAAAAGGCTGCTAACTTAGGAATTAAAGCATGTCCAATTACATTTAACAACGTGAAGATAATTTGGTGTGTAAGATAAGTAGAATTGGTGAAGTTATGGAGGCTGACACAAGGCTGGATGGAGGTCAAGAATGAGTGGGGAGGGAGAGTGTTGACAACGTGTGTAGATAACTCTTCAAGGATTTTTTTCTCTGAAAAGGAGTAGAGAAATTGGAAAGTGGGCAGTAGCTGGAGGAGATTGTGAGACTAAGAGGTTTTTTTTTAATATGGGTGATGCTAGAATCAAAAGAGAGAGGTTAACCGTTAGAGCGAAGACCTTGCAAAGAGAATTAATCAGTGAGAGTCAGAGGCATGTGAGGAACTGGCCTTCATTAAGAAAGGAGAAGGGGAAGATGGGTGGAGACCCATAACATTTTGTAATTTGGTGATGCAATTAGGTGAGGGGTGAAACGGTTTGGGAGGTTTGAGGAAGAAAAAAGCAAGCTTACTAGGAGAATATTATGAAAAGTGTACCCATTTGAGAACTATTCCACAGAATCTTGATGTATAAAATTGGTAAAAGGAGAGAGGTTTCGTTTCAAGATGAGGGGGAGGAACAGCGTTTTGCCCATTCAGTTTTCTTGGCACTACTGGGGCAGCCTCAGAGGAACACTCGGGCTCCAAAGCACTTCATTTAAAAACACCGACACTAGGGAAAATGTTCCTGGCAAGGCATACAGAATTCCCAGTGAAAAATCAAGTTCTAGAAGAGCTGCTGGCTTGTGAAACTCAGAGCGTTTAGGTTCAGCTGACAGAAAGCAAGATGAATATCCATACCTGGGACCTGGGAGACCACAGAGTGGGGAAGAGAGCCACTCAGAAGGCACTGGGAAAAGAACCAAGGCAAACTCCATCTACTTTATAATTTTGTAGTAGCTTGAACTTGCTTTTTCTAAGCAATTGTTTAATGTCACAGGAAAATGTTGGACCTGCATGTTCTCAGCCCTCCTGTGGAGTGGCTCATTCTCTTCTTGGGTCAACCTTAAAAACACGAGAGGGAATGAGAGTGCAGGACACATTTTTAAAATCCCAAGATGATGTTTTGGGTTTTCCGTATAACCAGTATTGATTTTCTACTTTTTATGTAATTCAACACATTTATCTTGTCAGAAAAAGCTAACACCATTGAGGTACCTTTTTTAAAAATGGGATTACATTTCTCAAAATTTTGATAATAATTACTTATGCACATGCCAGTGATATCATTTTCTTTCAGGAAGATCAGAATCAGTGCTTTTTTCTTCTGAAGACATGTTTTAATTATTAAAAATAGGGTAATAATTCTTTTTTTTTTACTTACAGTAGAGCTATAATTATTAATTATAAAAACATGTCCTTTTGGCAGTGACATTTTCTAATCTGTGAAGAAAGCTATTATTTTTCAGAATATCATTCTAAGTGATTTTAAAATGGTAAAAATAATGGGTCAAGTTTGCTGTCTGTTTTGCTGTCTTTGTACTTGGGGTTCTGGATAGTGCAGGGCTCTGGGGAGTTCTGCTGGGTGTGAGCACAGGCACTTTTCTTTTCTCTTTTGTAAAATGTGAATTATAAAATTACCTTTCTCACAAGGTTGTTCTATGGATTTAATGAGTTCATATACCCAAAACACTTCAGCTATTGCCTGGTAAGCAGTAGCCATAAGCTAGTTTAAACATACGAAAAAGCTACAGAATCCACTGGGAAGCCACATGATATCAATGAAAACTCATTGTCTTTGAGTCAGACTTACAGAGATTCAAATTCTGGCACTGTCATTTATTAGCTGTGTGATCTTGGGAATGACACCTTCCTCTCTGAGCCTCGGCCTACTTAATCTTACTAACTTGGTGACCCCACTTTTTCTCTAAGCTTTAGTTTCTTCATCTTCAAACTAGAAATAGTCATCCTTCCTTCATTGGGCTGATGTGACAATTATGTGGGATAATGTGTAGAAAATATATGGAAAAATATCATATATAAGGTTTGTTTAACAGTTGCCGGGGATGCTTATATAAGGTCAGCCTCTCCTTTATTGCCAGCCAAATTTGCTTCCATCCTGACAGATATGACTGTAGCTATTTCTGACAGCTTACTCAATCCTCATGGTCTGTTGCACCTACAAGTCCCTGCATATTAGATCATTTTTGCAATGAGGTGTAGATTTTGGAAAAAGTCAAAATCAAGATTATGAAGCCATTAGTTATATAATGATAATTGTCATTTTGTTTTACATAAACAGTATGGGCTTTACGCTAAGTACATAAAACCAAACTCCTAAGGAGTAAATCATAGCTTATTCCTCATTCAAGGGCAACCTTGGGAACCTTTCAGCAGCTGTGAAAACTGACTCATTAACGACAACTTGTTAGCCTTTCTCCAGCAAGTGCATGTCTCAGAGTGCTGTTGCTGCAGTGAATCAAATGTGAATCAGTTTAGGATACATACCCTAGTGGCTATAAGCTCAGTCACACTGGGTAAAGTGTTTAATGTGACTAGCTCTATCTGGGTCATGTAAAAATAGAGAAGGGTTGAAATATGGAAATGTATGGAATGGAGGACGCATCTCTTCTTTAGATACAAATTAAGGATGTTGTGGTACCTATCTCTTAAAAGGAATTCATAGTTGAATCTATAGCTTAATACTATATACATATGTACTTTATATACTATGTATATCCTTTTTTAAGAAAGGAAAGGCAATTATCAACATGATTTTAATTTTTAAATATATTCAACTGAAAAACCATTTATAAAACTATTTCTACAATATGCTTACACACATATAAGCAAGCATGGTTTTGGCTAAAAACTGTTAGAGACTCTATTTTAATTTACAGTGCTTCTTTCTTTTCATACCCTAGGCATCAGCTGTATATCTGTGGAAATTACATTGTTTTAGCTGGCTTAGAGGCCCTGGGGAATGCTTTAGGATTTCAACATTAGACCTGGTGTTTTGCCTAAGGGGCTTCTGAGAGACTAGTCACAGGCCAAGTTACTATATGTGTTTAAAAGCCTTAATATAAGCTACATCATAGGCACAGTGACTGCTGCAGCTTCCATAACCTCAGTTCCTGGGTGAGACCCAGCAGATCAATAAAGTGCACATTCCAGGCAGAGTTGGGAGAAAGCTCTTGCTTAGCCGTGAGCCTGCCTCAGAAACGGGACACAAACAGAGAAAGAGTCATTTATTCCATTTCGATGTCTTTCTCCATTGCAGGCAAATGTTTCTTGAAATGTTATATTTTTAAAAATAGTGTTGTGGGTTTTTTCTTTTCCATTAATGCAAAATTTTCCACAATGCCTTGTTCTGCTATACCTTAGTTTTTAGCATTGACAGCACTGAAAGTGATCTCAGTAATGCTGAATTTTAGATGGAAATTTTGAAAGCCACAAACCCAAATGTGAAAACGGAAAATTCATTTCTGTAAGATTCATAGCTTGTTATTGTTGCTGGTGTCATAATATGGTTCCAAGTATTTTGAGGGGAAAAAAGAGAGGAAATATAATTTAAGATGTCTTCTTTCTTTTCTACCTTCCATTTCTGTCTTTTGAGAAAGAGATGACACCGCAATCAATCTTCTAAAAATTACATTATAGATTTGATTGATAGGGACATTAATAGTTTGTCAATATTGATCTCAATTAATTTGGGGCAGGGAGTTGTATGTTCTACTCTGTTGTCTGGATCACAGGCAGGTGAACTGAACTCTTAAATCTCTGTATCTAGAGAGAATGCACAGCTCCAAGAGAATCTGTACAATTTGTGCTTCTTTTGTTATATTATGGTAAGTACGTTACTGATAAATTGTATTAATTTTGTGATGACAGATAGATTATGCTTCACATATATCATGGAGACTTTTATTTAAAGCATTCTTCAGTAAATTCTTTCTTAAAGTTAAGAAGGCCGCATCTTGTGATAGGAAGTGAATAAAATTTCAGGTCTAGGTGCGCTCATCGGCTGGCCAACCGTAGACATGCATCTTCACCTTGCCGAGACCCATTTCCTCATCTACAAAGTGGAGACAATAATTTCCCATGAGGGTTGGTGAGGATCAGTTGATGTGATTCTTGCAATAGCACTTGGTAAACTCTAAGTCGTGAGCTGATATGATTAAAGTTCTATGTGATATTATTTTATTTTTACAATTAAATTTTTACTTTGTATAAACTTGGGATTTCCAACATCAAAACTACATGGAAAAGGCATAATCTCCTGCACCTGGAATGCTGTGTTCACCTCCTGTTTCTTTTTTTTTAAATTTAAATTTTATTTTATTTATTTATGGCTGTGTTGGGTCTTCGTTTCTGTGCGAGGGCTTTCTCTAGTTGCGGCAAGTGGGGGCCACTCTTCATCGCGGTGCGCGAGCCTCTCACTATCGCGGCCTCTCTTTGTTGCAGAGCACACGCTCCAGACGTGCAGGCTCAGCAATTGTGGCTCACGGGCCTAGTCGCTCCGTAGCATGTGGGATCTTCCCAGACCAGGGCTCAAACCTGTGTCCCCTAGCATTGGCAGGCAGATTCTCAACCACTGCGCCACCAGGGAAGCCCCTAACTGTTTCTTAACAGTGTTGCTTTCAACCATTTCAGCTTTGGCAGTACAGTGACTGCCTCCTAAGGGTTCAAGCTCTGTATGCTCCTCAGAGGAGAGAAGACATTCTTGTGGCTCTTCTTCTTCCTAATCCCTGTGGTTCCAAATCCAGTGTAAGTTAATGCACTGACACTCAAATGAACTCCGATTTTTATCACCTATTCAAATTGTTCCTAGATTTCAGGGTCCTGCTCAGAACCTCATCTTTCATGAAATAGTCTCCGATGACTCCAAAGTCCATGGCCTGCTTTATGTTTGAAGACAGTCTTTGGTACCCAGTTTCCCACTTATGGATGCACATGTTTATTACTGTCTAATGAGCTGATTTGTGTTGCCTCCCTAACATTAGCTTTTGGAGTTCCTTAAAGATAGAAGTAATATCCTATAATTATTTTGTTTCCCTGCTCGATGGATTTTTTTACTGTAGCTCTTTATTCCACTTTGATGCTCAGCTTTGAGCATGATGTAGCTAATGGGCAGTTGCACCCTTAGCACTTTCCTGGATGTAGAGGGAGGACTTTTGGATCAGCAAGCGCTAAGAGTGCTTACCCAGCTGAGAGAGTAATCTGGCTGTTCTGATACCTCTTAGCCTCACTCATCCTCAAAGCTGATGTGGCTGACCCAGCTATTGGTCCACGAAGATCTAGACATTCTCCATCACTGTTGCCTGTGGATCCTTCCCACAGTGGCCTACTTTGTTGGAGCAGTCTGCCTTCCCTTCTCCCAGAGAGCAGCTGTCGGTTACTCAGGCACATGCGAATAACAAGCTGTAGTATCCAGACAAGGATACAAACAAACAAATCAATCTTAATTTTGGACTCTCATATTTAAAAAACATGATATCCCTTAAATTTCAGAAATCTTTTCTGTGGTGCATCTATGTATTCGTGCCTTTGCCCTTTGTATTGTTCTAGGTAATGGGGTTTTCAGTATGAAGAGATGAACTGAGTGCTTAGAAGTAAATTGTTAAGCAGTCAATAAAGAAGTGATATTAAGCCCCATTGGGGTGTGTATAGATACT
The DNA here is from genome assembly GCF_009873245.2 of Balaenoptera musculus. Lineage (NCBI taxonomy): Eukaryota > Metazoa > Chordata > Mammalia > Artiodactyla > Balaenopteridae > Balaenoptera > Balaenoptera musculus. Next base: position 28,798,702 of record NC_045792.1, read on the forward strand.
TGGTTTATATAATTCTCACCTTTGGAGAACTTTCAGTAAGGCAGAGTAAACATTGTTATTTATTGAAATGTAATTGTGAGTTTGTAAAATCTCCTGTGTATGTGTGTGGGTATGTGTGAAAGCATACTGAGCACCCACCCACCATGCACAAATGCTTGTACTAGCTGCACGTAACACAGAGGTAAACTAGACACAGGCTCTGCCTTAAAGGAACTCACTCTACTCACTCTGCTCATTTGCATATAGTCAAGAGGCAGTTGTTGGCCCAATGTAGGGGAAGCACAGAAAAAAACTGATTAATTCTATGGTGAAAAGAGATGTCTTCACAAAGAATGTGAAGCTTCAGTTTCCTATAAATGGAAAAATAAGCTTTCACTTATTTTTCCAAGGGTACTGTGTGAAAGGGTGTATAGCATGTTAAGGGAACAAGTTATTCAGTTTGACTGGACCAGGGAGTATGTAAGAAGCCACATCATGGAACTTTATTATTAACTAGCCCAGGCCTCCCTGCCAATTATTCTAAATCAAATCAGTGTAGGTCTCTTTTTAACAGATAATTAATAACTACCTGCCTGGGACACAACACCAAGGCATTAACCAAACACCCAAATGGAAGCAAAGTTTGTTTGTGTTGGGGGTAAAATATTTCAAAAATTGTCCCTGTGCATCCTGAACCTAAGATTGTATTGAATCGTTTAGGAAAAGATAAAGTGGTGAGCAAACAGTAATCTGTGGGTAAATGGACTTGCCTTTGGATTCTGTGTGGTCATAATATGATAATTTAGGAATAGATTTCATTTTTTAATACCATGTGTTAGATGTTAGATACATTGAAAAGATGAAGGAAAAAAGCCCTAAGGGCTGAGATGCAAAAGGAAAACTGCTTTCTCTCTCTCTCTCTTTCTCTCTCTCCCTCTTTCTCTCAATCAACTCAGTGATGGTCACTGCATTATAAGCTAAAGACCACCAATTCTGACTCTGTGTTTGTAATTTTTTCTTGAAGGATTTAGACATTACCTTTCCTGTGACTTGGAATTTGTTATAAGAACATTCCTTGGCACACAAGGGAAACTCTATCTGTTGCTGATACTGAGATATCTCTGTTTACATCTGGGTCTAAATATATACCTCATTTTTGACTTCAATAAAATAATTTTGTTGAAATAAGCATAGCAGAGTTCAGACCAAAGGATATTAACTCTAGGCAAACATATCACCCAAACACTGTAATAATACTCACTTTTCAGATAATTGAAAAAAAAATGAGTATTATTACAGTGTTTGGGTGATATGTTTGCCTAGAGTTAATATCCTTTGGTCTGAACTCTGCTATGTTTATTCCTAACTAAGGTATTAACAACATGGAAAGGAAAATGGAATCATTAAACATTTGTGCATTCCTACTTATAAAACTTGTTATAAAACTGCTTTTAAAATCTATACTTAGTTCTAATCTGTATTTAACAGTAGTGAAATAGAGAAGATGTGTAGTCTCTTAAATATGAGATGTCATTGATTTTAAGATGCACCATCAATTTAATAGCAGCTTTGGAAGAAGGGGGAAAAAAGGAAAGTCTATGGCTCATTGAATGCACACACTTTTCTCTTTTTCCAAATTCACTCTAAAACTTGCTGCTTCTCCTGGCTTTATCTATACACCAGTGCTCAGGTACAAAATATGTGAGGGATCCCTGTTACCTCTCTTTCCTTCATCTCCCGCATCTGCTTCATCACCAAGACCTTAAAGATACACTACATCACTGCTACTTTCACTGTCACCCCTCTAGTCCAAAGTACCACAGTGTCTTGCCAGGAGAGCATCAGGAGCCTCCTAGTCAATCTCTCCACATCCCTTGCCATGTTCTTTGGTGTCACTAGCCACCCCAGGTATTCATTATGCACAGAGACTCCAGAGGAGTGATATTTCAAAAAGGTATAAATCAAGTCACTGCCTGCTTAAGCTCTACAGTAACCTTCCTTCCCCTTAAAATCCAGCCCCTCTATTATCCAAGACGTTAACTCAGTGGTTCAGGAAGTCCTGGGAGCCCTTGAGGCCTTTCCGGGGGTCCACGAGGTCAAAACTGCTTTTCATCATCAAACCAATTCGTCATTTACTTGTTCTCCCTCATTCTCTCACATATGTTCAGAGGAGGTTCCCGGAGGTCACATGACATGTGATACCACAACGGACTAAATGCAGAAGCACGTATGAGAATCCAGCAGTCTTCTGTTAAGCCAGATATTAAATAGGTTTGCAAAAATGTAAAACAATGCCACTCTTCTCACTGATTTTTTTTGTTTAGGAAAAAAAAAAAGACTTCTCATAAAAGTAGGATCTTTCTATGAATGCATAATGGGTTTGTTGCTATTTTAAGCAAATTAATAAATAAATATTTCAAAATGCCTCTGTTTGAACCTCTAACACGGTATATATATCATTATATGTAACATATATAAACAAAAGCTATTTGGTATCCGCAGTAATTTTTAGGAGTGTAAAGGCAACACAGGTGTCCTTCAGTGAGTAAATTGGAAAACAAACTGTGGTCCAACCACACCTGGAACACTGTTCAGTAATTAAAAGGGAGGAACTGTTGAAACATGCCAGCAATTTGAGTGGACCACAAGGATATTATGCTGAGTGAAATCAAAAAGCCAATTTATATAACATTCTCAAATTAAGAAAATTATAGAAAACACACCCCTGGCTTCCAGGGGGTTTTACTGTCATGATGGAACAGTTCTGTAATGATGGTGATGGTGGTTACACAAATCTACACATGTGATAAAACTTAATAGCAATACATAAAAAATGCAAACTGGTGAAATCTGAATAAGGTCTGCATTTGAGTTAATAGTATTTTACCAACACAGATTTCCTTGTTTTGAAATGTACTATAGTTATGTAAGTATTATCATTGCTGGAAGTGGGGGGAAAGGGTACTATATTTAATATATTAAATATGTAAAATATATTATTATATTAGTATTATAATATATAATATAGTAGTATTTTATATTATTTAATATATTATTAATTCTGTATTAATTAAATATATATGTAATGTAAAATTATATAATATAAAATGTTTTTTGTGTTTTATATATATAATTTATGTTCTTTTTTAAAGAGTGTGAAGGAGCTCATAGAAAAAAATGTTGGAGAAACATTGCCATAAATAAATCTGCCACCTGCCTGCCTTTTACATTTCAACCACACTCCTCTCTCTTCTGTATCCAGAGCTCAGGGCCTTTGTATCAGCACTTGCTTCTCCCTGGAAATCACATCCCACATCTCTTCAAGGCTGGTTCTGTCCCATCATTCAATCTCAGCATACACGTCATTTTCTTGGAGAGAGCTTCCCTGACCATGCAGCATTGAGCAGCTGCTCAGTCATGCTCTGTGCTCTCCACTCTTTGATCTTTACCCCAATGCTTCCCACCCCCTGACGTTTCTTGTTTATGTATTGTTTTGTTGCCTGTGAGCTGTGCTGTGAGCTTCATGAGTGCAAGCATCTTCTTTGAGCATGAACTGCTGTTCCCAGTGCATCAAATACTTGAAATAGTGTAGGAACTAGTTAAGTACTTGCTGAGTGAATGCACTGATCCATACAGGTTCTTCTTCACTGTCACCTCAGAGTTTGAAGCTATGCTTTCTTCACATGCTGTAAGCTCTAAGTCTGAAGGGTTCAGTCAGTCAGTTCTCAGTTATTTGACTGCCTTTCATAACCTGAACGTGGAATCTTGACCCCTTTGGCACGTTCAGAATTGACAAAATTGTACTTTAGAGACACATTAAAGAATTCTGAAGCTATAACTGCATTTGCTGTCTTGTAAAACTAGCACTACAAACCCAAATGCCTGTCAGGCCGTCTGTGTAAATTGAGAGGACTTTTTGGGATGGAGTACAGGAAAGCAGGAACAAAGTCACCATATGGAAATGATCAGAATGGCCAGATTCCTCATGAGGGGCAAGAATCTAGAACTCTGTAGAAATCTATTAATTTTAGAATATTGTCAATTAATTTAAATTTTTAGAAAAAGCTGTGTGGGGGAAAATATCATGTATCTGTGCATCAGCTTTTATGGTTGTTCAGATTATGGCCTGGATTAAATTTGTGGGTTTTATTTTCTGTACTGCAACTGTAACTATATATGCCTGGAATAAAGCACAACTACTTAGAAAATAATCTGGAAAGTTTTGATTAAAAAACCTGGTGATTCTCCTAGAGAAATGGAAATAAAAACAAAAATAAACAAATGGGACCTAATGAAACTTCAGAGCTTTTGCACAGCAAAGGAAAACATAAACAAGACAAAAAGACAGCCCTCAGAATGAGAGAAAATATTTGCAAATGAAGCAGCTGACAAAGGATTAATCTCCAAAATTTACAAGCAGCTCATGCAGCTCAATATCAAAAAAACAAACAACCCAATCCAAAAATGGGCAGGATACCTAAATAGACATTTCTCCAAAGAAGATATACAGATTGCCAACAAATGCATGAAAGGATGCTCAACATCACTAATTATTAGAGAAATGCAAATCAAAACTACAATGAGGTATCACCTCACACTAGTCAGAATGGCCATCATCAAAAAATCTGCAAACAATAAATGCTGGAGAGGGTGTGGAGAAAAGGGAACCTTCTTGCACTGTTGGTGGGAATGTAAATTGATATAGCCACTATGGAGAACAGTATGGAGGTTCCTTAAAATACTAAAAATAGAACTACCATACGACCCAGAAATCCCACCACTGGGCATATACCCTGAGAAAACCATAATTCAAAAAGAGGCATGTACCACAATGTTCATTGCAGCTCTATTTACAATAGCCAGGACATGGAAGCAACCTAAGTGTCCATCGACGAATGGATAAAGAAGATGTGGCACATATATACAATGGAATATTACTCAGCCATAAAAAAAAAACGAAGTTGAGCTATTTGGAGTGAGGTGGATCTACCTAGAGTCTGTCATACAGAGTGAAGTGTGTCAGAAAGAGAAAAACAAATACCATATACTAACACATATATATAGAATCTAAAAAAAAAATGGTTCTGATGAGCCTAGAGGTAGGACAGGAATAAAGATGCAGATGTAGAGAATGAACTTGAGGACATGGGGAGGGGGAAGGGTAAGCTGGGACAAAGTGAGAGAGTGTCATGGACATATATACACTACCAAATGTAAAATAGATAGCTAGTGGGAAGCAGCCACGTAGCACAGGGAGATCAGTTCAGTGCTTTGTGACCACCTAGAGGGGTGGGATAGGGAGGGTGGGAGGGAGGCACAAGAGGGAGGAGATATGGGGATATATGTATATGTATAGCCGATTCACTTTGTTATAAAGCAGAAACTAACACACCATTGTAAAGCAATTATACTCCAATAAAGATGTTAAAATATATATATATATATATATATATATATATATATATATATATATATATACACCACACACTATTCACAATAGGCAAGACATGGAAGCAACCTAAATGTCCATTGACAGATGAATGGATAAAGAAGATGTGGTACATATATACAATGGAATATTATTCATCCATATAAAAAGAATGAAATAATGCCATTTGCAGCAACATGGATGGACTTAGAAATTATCATACTAGGTGAAGTAAGTCAGAAAGAGAAAGACAAGTATCATATGATATCACTTATATGTGGAATCTAAAAAAATGATACAAATGAACTAATTTACAAAACCAAAATAAACAAACAGATTTAGAAAACAAACTTATGGTTACCAAAGGAAAATTGGGGGAGGTATAAATTAGGAGTTTGAGATTAACATATACACACTATTATATATAAAATAGATAACCAACAAGGACCTACTATATAGCACAGGGAACTCTATTCAATATCTTGTAATGACATTTAATGGATGAGAATGTAAAAAAAGAATATATATATATATATTTATATATATGTATAACTGAATCACTGTGCTGTGCACCTGAAACTAACACCACACTGTAAATCAACTATACTTCAATTAAAAAGTAATAAAAACTCAAATTCATTAAACAAAAACCTGGTGATTGAATAATACATCTTTTCTTTGATGTATAAATCAGTCAGTCCTACTTGTAGTTTCAGAATCCAATGACTACTTCTGAGAGACTTGGCATTTTCTATTGCTGTCAATGAACTTGTCCTTTATTCCAGTGCTAGTTTAGTGAGTAATTTATTTGAAGGTGTTATGCAATAATTAATGATCTTAATTTATGTGACTCTCCTAATAGAAATAATAGTTTCTATTCAACAATAACTTTTTACAGCCAAGTTCACATCTGTCTAGTCAGTCTCAACTGGGTCACAGCTCACATGCCTGGTGTCAGGCAAGTTTCTTTTGATGTTGACGGTAATAAACACTGCAACACTGGAAACTCTGAGACGAAGTGCATCGTAAAATTGAGTCAGTGTAGTCATTGTTAGTTGAGCTACATTGAATTAGAAGACACTGAATTGCTGTTATTCAGAATATTCCCTGACTAGATCCTTTTCCTTTACTTAAATTTTTCATCCAGCAAGAGGTTGGGCAAGTTACCCTCCCCCTTACCAAACCATCTAGTGGCAATACTCAGATTTGAGAAGCATGGGGGCCTACCATTTTCTACTTTTTATGGGTACATTTTTTTTTTTTACATCCTATAACTGGAGTTCAAGTATTCATGAACTTTTAGCTTACTAAAATAAAGGTCCTATAGCAAAACATTTTGCACAGTAGAGTAGATGAAAATATGATTGGTTTCTGAGAAAGCCAGAAAGAAAAGCAATTTCAATTTTATTATTAATAGAAGTATCAGTGTTATTAGTATTATTCTGAATCTTAGAACTATTAAAGAGAAGGCAAACCCAGAGGTAAGGTTACAAGATTTAGCAAATAAAAATACAGGACATCCACACTGGATTGGTCAGCGTCCCCCAGAGAAACAGAAGGAACAGGGTACATTTACATATAAAGAGAGTTATAAGGAAATGGCTCACATGATTATGAAGGCTGAGACGTCCCAAGATCTGCAGTCAGCAAGCTGGAGACCCAGGAGGACCAACAGTGTGGTTCCAGTATGAGTCTGAAGGCCTGATGTCCAAGAAGAGCCTATGTTTCAGTTCGAGCCTGAAAAGACCAATGTCTTCAGCTCAAAAACCACTGAATACCAATGCCTCAGCCTGAAGACAGTCAGGCAAGAGATGCTTCCACTTACTAGTTGGAATGTCAGCCTTTTTGTTCTCTTTAGGCCTTCAACTAATTGGATGGGGCTACCCACATTAGGACAGACAATCTGCTTTGTTCAGTCTACAGATTTAGTTGTAATCTCATCCAAAAACACCCTCACACACACACCCAGGATAGTATTTGACCAAATATCTGGGTACCCCTGGGCCTAGTCAATTTGACACAAAAATTAACCATCACACAGACTAATTTAAATTTCAGATAAACAATGAGTAATTTTTAGTATAAATATATCCCATGCCATATTTGGAACATAATTGAACTAAATAATTACTGCTTATCTGAAATTCAAATTTAACTGTGCTGTATTTTATCTAACAACACTGCTCAGAGGATATTGGATTACCTAGTGCTCCTTCTTCTCCAAGTGGATGGACTGACTTGTCTGAGTGGCAGAATGTCAGCTAATACCTGAAACTCAGAACAGTATGAATGCATCTTCCTGCACGTGTCAGTGTTTTATTACAAGTTTGAGGATACATTTTAAGATTTTGCAGTCTTCCAAGACTTTGTCAAATGCATGTGTGATATGCATGTCGTAAAGCAACACAACCCAGTTTTTCTATGTTGGGACAATACCATATTTTGTTTGGTTGTTTGAAAGCCTAGACAAATTTTCTGTGCAATTAGCAATTGGAGAAAGTGATACTTTTGTGTTGTCAGGAAATCTAGTGGTATTAACATGAGCTTTAGAGTAAACGTGATCAGAGCTCTGGAAAATAACAAATAATGGAACTTCTGCCTAATGTGGAATGTTCCATTTCTTAGGATGCCCTCAAAAACCTTCACAGACAATTTTTAAATTATGCTGTTGTCTCTTGTAAGCCAGGTACTTGATACTTTCTATCAAAAATATTGCTTCCATACATCATTTCAGCTTTTCCCCAGCTTTGACCAGATCAAATATTTTGTTTGCATATCAATGTCTATTGTTTATTCCACTTCTCCATGTAGTTAGTTTAAAAATGACCAAGATGCTGAGATATTTTTGAAAATTTTATACCATTCTTTATCTAACTTTTAGAAATGTCATGGATTTTATTTTCTACTAGCAATACACATATGAAACCAGTATATTATGAAACCAATACATTTTATGAGCAATTTATAGCAACCTGAAATATACAGGGGTTATGATTAACAAAAAGAGGACCCTGAAAGTATTTACAATTGGCTGCAACTAGTATATTTGGTAGGATGTTTTTAAAACTTATTTATGTGTTTTAATTAACTGGGACGAGAACAAATAAACCTAAACCTTAATGTTTTGAATTGATCTTTAAAATGGATGAACCAAAAAATCAAGCATGCAGATTTTGGACAAAAGTCACTAGTACTTTTGGTAACTAAAAAGAAAAAAATCATGACTATAATCTACCTGGTAAAAAAAATACAACCAAATCCAGAAAATAATACTTTTCTTGGAACTTCCTTCAAGGCCAATTTCAGAATGACCTTTGAAAGTGATATTCACTTAATGGGAGAATATTTTGTGAAACCTTGCCATGAATAAGGTTGAAATTCTTCTGGGTCAAAAAGAGGTAGACACTCAGGAAAAAAGGCACCCTTATTAACACCATCAGAGATTGTATATCTAAACAACTCGTTGAGAGCTTGAGTTTTTGCCCATATAGCTTTATGATTTAGAGCTATTAAAGTTAACACTTTAATGGACTTTGTTCATATATATAATGGTATCAGCAAAGACATATTAAACTTCATATTGCCCAAACAACAAGTAAGTGGGAAAAAGTTTTGCAATAATTGACAGCCCTATACAAAGCAAAATTTGGGGAACTTAATAGACTTCATCAAGACCATTGCTATATTTATTAAGAATTACCTGCCTTAAATACTTTGTCTCATGGTTCTCTAAATATTTTCAATGGGGTGGTTAAAAAATTATTTTATGAAATCAAGTGCTTCAATTCCTTATTAATTTTAGACACATTTGTGATGAATTGCAAGATGAATTCAAAAACTAGTTCTATGAATATGTATATTGAGGTGAGAAAAGTGGTCAAAATGCTACAACTTGAGCTTGAATTGTGGCTTTTCCTTTGAAAGGGAAGGTATGGGATAGCATGGCAGAAGGCAAAGACTTGGATAAATGGCCAATCTCATTGTTCTCATAAATTTGGTTTATTTTTCACGTTTTTTGTAGCTGAATATACTTATTAACAGCTGCAGTTGCAAAACCAAACTTTTTTTTTTACTATCAACATTACTACAATAAAAATGAAATTTTATAGTTGGATGAAGAGAGATGATCGTATGGACTATACTTTATGGCTCTTATTTCATTTGGATTTGACAGAAATTATAGGTTTCTTGGTAAAAGAAAAATAGCTTTTGATGACTTATTTTTCCAAGACATTAAAAAGCAAACTGAATAGCGATTCAGAGAATATTTCAATCTGTCACATAAAACAAGCAACTTTACCTCTTACCAAGAAGATGAACTCAATGAATTTTTTATAAACAGTACCTTGAAAATATAACTGCACCAGCTTACTGTTAGGACCATGTGTACCTTTTTTTCAGGTATTTCCTTGACATAGTTCATGAAGAAGTAAAAAATAATTTACATCCTATATCCACTTGTGTATTATTTATTGTGCATAACAAAATATCCCAAAATTTAGTGGCTAAAAAAAAAAAAAACAAGAAATACACATTTTTCTCTTAGAGGTCTTGTAAGAATTAGGAGTCTTGGCTGGACATTTCTGACTCTGATTCTTTTATGAAATTTCAGTTAAGATATCATCTATATCTAGATGATAGATATCTATCATCTGTCATCTGCAGATTTACCTGAGGCTGGAGGATCTGTTTCTATATGACTCACTCACATAAATAGTGTTATGGTCAGTGCTGGTTGTTGATTGGAGGCCTCAGTTTTCCCCCAAGTTTCCCCTCAGTTTTTCCATGGTGGTCTCCTCATGACAGGGCAGCTGGTTTCTTCCAGAATGAGCAATCCAAGAGGCCAGCATGGAAACTGCAAATGTCTTTTACGAAATATTCTGTGAAATCACACACCGTCACTTCCTCAATATGTGTTGGTCATGCAAGTTACCCTTATTCGGTGTGTGAGGGTGCTACCCAAGAGAAACAAGTGAGGATCATGGTGGAGGGACGTATTGGAGGCTGGCTACTCCCACCCAGGTCAGAGTATAATCATGAAATATTGTGATACCACTATGGAGACAAGAAATTGTCTAGATGCTGAAACTGATATGCAGTGAATGTTGTGTCTCTTTAATTCAGTCCAATTTTCAGACCTTTAGACTTAGTACATCTTGACTATTAACCGAAGTGATATCAAAATTTCTCTTTGTTTTCCAGAAGGTATTTTAAGTCATCATTTCAATATCCAGACATAATTGATATATTATGGAGTTGAATTCAAATTTAAAATGAGATTTCTAGGAGACTTTAAAAGCGGACCATATTTAGGTCAGGCTGCCTAGACATTTATTCTCCTCTAACTTTAACAATTCTTTGGTAGCGAAGTTTGAGAAGCACCCTTAGGGAATTCTTTTCTTTAGACGGTTTGGCTGCATAACTAATTCTAAATATCTGAGTTAAAAAAGTGCAGTGTCAGACTATTTCTTATTAATGTGTAAGTTCTTGAACATGTTCTCTATAAATCTTCAGTCTTTTTTTTTGCATTTCTATGTAGTCTAAGGTCTTTTCAGTCACCTCTCATCTACAGATGTATAAATCCTTCAATATTTTAAAACCATGATTAAATGCTTTGTTTTCCACAAAGACTTTCCATATGGCCTGCAAAACCCTCTCTTGCCTACCAACTTCTGTCCACTATGGGTGGGGTGGGGGCCATGGAGTAAATGGGATTGTGAAGAGAGAGGGAGTTTGGTGATAAGTTAGAAGTAACAACAGTCTTGTCTGAAATTCCCCCCATGTAGCTTTTCCTCTGCTAGTTTCATGTCAGTTACAAATACCCCTCTTGTAATAGCACAGTCACATATAAGAGACTCAGTAATGATTTGTTGAATGTATGTGTTTTGAAATAAACCTGTGCTCAATAAATAACTTTACACTGGTTATCATGATGTGGAAGTCAGGCCTTTCATGTCATGCTTTTTTATATTCTCTTAGAGGAAGAGAAAACTCACAAATTAAAAAGTTCAACTCTGCAATTTGTCATTCATTGATCTTAGTTTAGAATGTAACTGGTTTTAATACATTGAAGGTTTGCTACTTTGGTTCTTCGTTCTCATATAATTCTTGGTATTGCTTTCATTGACAAAAATATTAGTCATACTGTTGTACTTATGAAAAAGGAACACCAGTGATTACTCTCTCAGTTATTTTTTGTAGAAGTTGCTGCTTGTACCACCTATTTAACAGTTAAATTGAATACTGCCTTGAATAATTCTTGCTTTCCTAATTAAACAATAAAATATTATAAGACAAGGTTATTCTTTAGACTTCCTGCAGCATCAAAACACAGTACATTTTTGTTGATTCATTTGATTGCAGAAGTTGTTATCTGCCAAAATAGTTTACTTCTCTTACTAAAAGCTTGTTTCTATTTTGTTTAAATGGCTTCATTCAAATCAGCTTCTTTCCCTGCTTTTTCTCTCCCTTCCTTCCTCTCTCTCTCCTATCCTTCCTCCCTCCCTCCCTCCTTCCCTCCCTCCCTCACTCCTTCCTTCCCACCTTCCTTCCTTCTTTCCTGTTTAAGCTAAACAATTTAGGGTCACAGCTGGCCCTTTTTGCTTCGGTTTCGAAAACTCACTAGTTTGTAAGCTTCCTTAGGACAACACTGTGCTTAGCATAGTGTTATATTCTTGACATCTAATAGAGTGCCCGAATAGAGCAGAGGTTTATAAATATTTGCTCAATGAATGAATGAATGAGATGGATCATACATAATGATTGAATTACTGAATGCCATGTATAATTATAAAGTTTAAATTTCTGGCCTATAGGTGATATTACTTGAGAGGTCTTTTTTGGCTTAAGCATTATTTATTTACTGTTTATCAGCATATATCTCATAACATTGGTAGCATCAAAAGGCTGCAGTGTTGAAAGACCAAAGAAGTCATGAATTTCAGTCTTTGGAAGTTCTGCCTTCAAATCAGGGCAGTGCTAGCTAACAACAGATTTTAATGATTCAGGCATAAAAATCCCCTATTTTCTCTTGGTAGAGGACACACTGTATCAATCCTCTTTTCACTTCATTTAATCCCAGTTACTGTAGAATTAGTGGGGAAAATGAAGAGTAACTTACTGGACTTTTCCAGTCACATTTGTATGCATAGGCAATAATACTGTCAGCACCATTATCTTTTAATTCAGAGAGTATGACATATACTTCAGAGCATGTACAAAACATATAAATTTAAGTTTAAAGAGATTCATTGCAGAGCTATGAATTCATTTAGTATAAATAAATAGTATAAATGTAAGCTTATGCTATGCATAAATGCCATTAAACCATATTTTCAGCCTTTATCTTTACATCCTTGCCATTAATAATTCATTTATGGATGTGGTATATATAGGTATTTATGCAAAGATTAATTGTTTAGATTACAACTACTCTATCACTATACATGTGTTGGGAAAATTGGCCAGCATTCATAAAGGGAATTGTCAATGGAAATTGAAAGTGGGTCTTAGGCCAGAATTGGCATATCTGTTCAAGATATTCAGGGTATCAACATGATAATTTTAGGAGGGTGAGGTGAAATATAGGCTTATTGTAATTCCATATATTTTTCTTGAATAAATACTGTGACTTACACATTGTGCTAAGGTGATTAAAGATAGGAAGATACTAAAGCAAATTGCTTATTTCAGTTGCTTGAGTAGTGGATCCTGAATTATTTAGCTAACTCATCTACATTGGTTTGAATTCACTGGATAAGTTTTTTTTTTTCTTCAGATTTTCAGATCTGTGCTTGTTATTGTCAGAATTGAGAAAATTAAATTGTACTATCTGCTAAAGTGAAAATAGTAATTTAACAAATTATTTTTAGCAATACCCAAAGTAGACCTTAAGAAACATCACATGGAAAAAACACTTCCTAATCTACCAAATTGCTAAGTGAAAACTTTCTTAAAGTACAAGAAATCCTAGACAATGTTCAATCTGACATTTCTTCAGGAAACATATATAAAGTATATAAAGAGAACAAATAATGTGACTTATAATGTTTCTGCTGTCATGGGTAAACAGCTGACTGCCTAAACATTAAATACTTTATGGGAATAATTACTTTGAAGACCATTTTTGTCAAAATATGATCAATTTATTGAAATGAATAATATTTTGGTGGACTGCTTCCAAAAGCAACATGAATTACATATTGGTTAGCCCACATTAACATATTCAAATGCATTTTTGAATGACTTTTATTGGACTTTCAGGTTGTGTAACTAAACCACATAGAATACATAATAAATAAATTACCCATGAAAGAAGAAATAAGAAATAGATACTTTCAAAGTAGAGTGCGGTAGTCCAAAGAGAGAGCAGATGTTCACTAAAATGCTAAGGCCATGAAGGCATAGAGCATCTTTACCATGCGTAGGCAGCAAATGGGCCTGTAAGAGGGGCAGTGGCAAGTGCTGTGATAAAGTCCTTTTGAAGTTGTGATGTTTCCTTCTGTGTGTGGTTAAGTGGTGGAGCCAGAGCAACGCAGCCAGCCATGTCCTCTTTCAGTGGTCCACCAAACACAGCATGAAGCAGGGAAATAAATCACCTTTGCAATCTACTATACCTAGTTTCATTTCTGATACTTCTACTCTGCAAAAGTGGGGAGTTCCTTAATCATGTTTAGTCTCACTTTCTTCATTTGTAAAGGAGGATTAAAATACTTAACTTTATAAAGTTATTGTGAGGATGATAAGGATGTTTTTACATTTTGAAATACCTCCCACACTATCTCTCTTAATGGATGTTTGTTTTTCCTCCTGTACCTCATATGCAGTATCATCCTGGGGAGGGAGGAGGGAGAACACCACCTTGGGAAGGAGGTAAATATGAGGGAGCACCTATAAGACATAAGGGGGAAGTAAAAGAAAGTCTGAATCAGGGAAAGTGATGGGGTAGGGGAATGGGTAAGAAGGAAGAGGTAGTGGACCCATCAGATTAGAAACAGCCTACATAGAAAAGGAGGAATCTGAGAACTTGGTACTTAGTGGCTGGCTTCCTGGGGCATAGGGTTGGTGAATGTGTCAGCCTTTTAGAGAGATGCTGTCCAACATGTTTCAGAAGCCATAGCGAAGCACTAATGGAAAAAGATATCCACATAACTAGCCTGAGTTAATGCTGCTGGTTAGATGGAGCATGTGTGTTGTGCACCTGATGCACAAGCTCCCCATTACTCGGCTGCCAGCCCATCCCTCTGGCCGTGGGCACAAGGATGTGCTTAGTGGACTGGGCAAATAGTGCAGAAGAGGAGGACACCAAGGCCGGGAGACTCGAGAGTCAATGGCAAGGTCCAGAGTCCACAGCGGCAGACCTATGTGAAACAGGCCAGAGAGGACCAATGGCATTGCTCACCCATGTCTAGTGCTCAGAGACAGGAAGGCCAAGGGGCATGTCTGCAGAGACTGCAGGACGGCACTGATCATCCCTAACCTGACTCCCAAGACCCATAAGCTTTCCTGATCACCCAAATGCCATTTTGAAGGAGAGGGGAAAGGATGAAAAACAACACCAAAAAAACCAAAAAACATTTTCAGGGAATCTGAACTTTGAATTGAATGTTTACCTATAATTGATCGATTAGTACAAACTAATGCTCTTATCAAAAATGCTGAAATACATTTAACTAGTAAGGTACTTTTCTTTCTACTGTCCTTTGGGATAGGGGATCATGAGAAAATCTAGATCAGTTACAGAGAAGGAAAGAAGCTACAGTAGTTTGCACAATGATGCACACTACAAGTACAGTTTTATTCCTCTGTGTATTTTTAATGCTAATCTCTTCTGGACTTCTGCCCTTGGGTGTCCTACAGGCGTGTCAAAAATCCTGCATTTAGCATTGAACTCATTATTTCTCAATTACCTTTCTCCAAATCCCCACTTATTCTGCTGTTCTCTTTTTGGGGGAAATGACACTACCAGTTGCCCAAACCAGAGTCCTTCTATTTTCTTAACTCCTGCATGTCTGTCTGTCTGTTTGTCTCTCTCTCTCTCATAATTTACTCTCCATTTCCACTTACACTGCCTTAAATCCCATCCTCATCATCTATCACCTGGTTGTTCTCAGAACCTTCTTCTTGGCCTCCCTGCTTGCAGGCTTGTCACCAGGTAATCCATCATCCACTGAGCCATTAGGAATGCTTTTTCAAATGTAGGTCTACCTTGGTCTGGCCCCTTTCTTAAAAATCCTTCCAGAACAAGCCATTACCTAGAGAATATAATCCAAATTTCTAAGCATGATACATTTGGCCTTTCAAAACAAATATATCAGAATATCTGGGTGTGAACCTCCTTGGATTGATATTTTTTCAAAGCCTCCTTAGAGATACCAGTATGATGCAAGGTTAAGAAAGAAATGATTCAGGTAATTCAGAACTTATTTATTTTTTAAATGATGGATCTGATGTGAAAACACAAAATTTTAAAAAATTCTCATATAAAACTTGCACACCCCAGACCTGTTCTTTGCAAGGAGCTGGAGAAACAGCATTCTATCCTCGGATGGAAAACACTTGAAGATTTGTAAGCTGAAGAGTGATGTGATCATACTAAATAATAATAATAATACTAGTAGTAGGAGTAGTAATTCTGGGAGCACTTTTAATGGTGGATGCAGAGAACGCAGAGCTATTAGGAGGAAGTCTTGCAATAATCCAGGTGTTGAGATGTTGTTGATGTGAAGATAGATAAGGCACGCAGAAATCACCATGGAGCTAGTCTAGAAGAGAGAGACCATCATGGTACCTGTCAGTGAGTGTGGGAGAAACACATACCAAGTTTAAAGACAGCACAACAGAGAGGGGCAGGTGGTAGACAACTCAGATTGTGGATATATACCAAGATTTTTAATTATTGAAATTATTCTACCAAGTAAGTACAGTCTCATATGAAGTAACAACTGGGAAGAAAGGGAAAAAGACTCAGACTTAGTGTGGATTAAAATTAAAAATCTAGAAAATGGAATGGTGAATTCGAATAGACTTATTGTATATTTTACCAAAGGCTTCTGCTTATAAAGCCAAGTACAGCTAATGGTTCATTAGAGCAAGGAGGCTTGCAAATTCATCAATGGCATACTTCACTTTATTATTCGTTTGTGAGAAAGAAATGGTCAAGATATATGAACTCTTTAAAGAGAGCAAATTACAGGACCCTCCTATTGGCTATTTTTATCGCAGACATGTTTGGAAGCTGTATTTTCATGTTACCACATTACAAAATAATGACCCTGGGTCATTAAGCGAAAGCTAGATGGCAGCCAACATACAATGTGTATTGCATATTGTAGCACGCTTCCCAGCTCTCTTAGATAGCAGAGCATTTTTAGTCCATGTAAGAACTGCTTTTACTTAGATGTTTACTTTAAAGTAGTTTATTTAGTTTTTTAATAATGAAATAAGAATTTATGAACCCATGAAACAAAACAAGAGCTAGAAGTTTTATAATGACGTACATTTAACCGTACTCCCCCATCCACCAGCGTATTCCAACCCAAGCAAGCAGCATCCTCAATCCCCTGCGCATCATTGCCTTCCTTTCCTTTTTATATAATTTTGTTATAATCACACTTTGGATACTCTCTCTGGACTTGCTTTTTCACTTTATGTTATTTTACTAAGATTCAACCGCGTTGTTGCCTGTTGCTTTAGTTCATTCATACAGACTCCTGTGAATACACTGTGACTTATTCTTCCTTGGTTAGTTGTGTGTATCTGAGCTAGTACCACACTTCTTTATAATCAGTCTTGATATCTGCCTTTCTTCACAGGTATATTTATGGTTCCTTACTTATATGTTTACATTTTATAATCCCATTATCAAGTTACATTTAAAAACCTCTGTTGGAAATAGCACAGCATTTTTGAGATCTTGACACCAGAAAACATTAAAAGGAAATTTTAGGCATTTTCTATATAAGTTGTCCATTGCCACAATACTATTGTAAAACAAACTATCTCAAAATTTAAAGGCTTAAAACAATAGTAATTTACTGTTCTCACAAGATCACTGGTCAGCTGGGTGCTTCTACTGACCTGGGCTGGGTTGACTGTTCTAAGCTGGGCTCAGGCGAGTGTCTGTGGCCAAATGATGGATTGCCTAGGACTAGCTGTTTTAGGAACAACTCTGCTGGGACTACCCAACTCTTCCTCCTGTAGATGAGCCCAGGCTTATTGTCATGGTGGTAGCAGGAGTCCCAAAGAAGAAATGGAAATGGGCAAGCACTTTTCCGTGCCTCCACTGTGTCAAGTTTGCTATTAGACAATTGGACAAAGCAAGAGCCACACGGGGTGCACTGACTAACAATGTGAATAAGAGAGGTTGCAGCCATTAATGCAATCAATCTGCTGCACATTTTTTTAAAACTCAAATATTAGTTCTTATTTACCTTATGAAACTATTTCATATTCATTATATGATTGAGCAAATAAGTAAATATATTGTGGACAATGGGAAACAGGTTTCTCACTGTTGGAGAAGGGAGTTACAAATATAGAAAGAAGGAAGAACAGAATGAACCCTGTGGTGTTGGACTTGTATTTAAGGCATCATTGTGAACTAATGGGTTGAATATACAATTGTTCAATAACTGGATACATCTATGTCCTAGCTTGTTTCTCTGAGAAGGCCTAGAATCCATGACACTATACTAGGAATGAATACGCTTGGTACCTAGTGCTTGATTTCTACATACCATTCTCCACTAAAAAGGACCAGGGATCCTTGGAGAAATGGCTGATTCCAGGACTAAGGCAGAGAAAGTCCAAGGTTAGCCTGAAAAATCCTGTGTGCCAAAGGGTAAGGAAGTATTCAAAGAATGATGGGGACATGTCAAAAGGACACAGGGGCTAACATGAAGGAGCTCCCAATTGGTCAAATCTGGGATAATATGAATGTGAATATTATGATTTTGGAGAATTGTAACTATTAAAGTTATAACCTGGGAACCTATCTGGGGAAGCTCTTGTTTCAGTAGAAAGCCATCTGATAAATGTACAAGGAATGATGGAATTAGAAAACCACCATTTGTCAGCCATAATAATAATAATTGAGTTAGGCAAGAAATATCAATGGATGCTAAAAAGAAATGGGTGAAAGTTTAAGAAGTAACAGAACACTTACATAGTCTTAAAATATCTCTCAATAAGATATGTGTTCATTAATTTTAAAAGGTAAAACAGGGCTTCCCTGGTGGCGCAGTGGTTGAGAATCTGCCTGCCAATGCAGGGGACACGGGTTCGAGCCCTGGTCTGGGAGGATCCCACATGCCGCAGAGCGGCTGGGCCCGTGAGCCACAATTACTGAGCCTGCGCGTCTGGAGCCTGTGCTCCGCGACAAGAGAGGCCGCGATGGTGAGAGGCCCGCGCACCGCGATGAAGAGTGGTCCCCACTTGCCGCAACTGGAGAAAGCCCTCGCACAGAAATGAAGACCCAACACAGCCAAAAATAAATAAATAAATAAATAAAAGAACGTGAATTTCTTAAAAAAAAAAAGGTAAAACAATTGTAAAGTAGAAAAGCATGGCAGACACAACCTGAATGACATAATAAAAAACAACTTTGTCAGTTGTGAGTCTAATTGAAAGCGTGAGCTTCCTGATAATGACGTATCGGAAAGAACACAATAGTACTTCTGTGGTATTCATGCCAGAAGTGCACAAACTGAATATAATTGTGAAGAAACATCAGACAAACCGAAATCCATGGTTATTCTACAAAATAACTGGCCTGCACTCTTCAGGGATGTCAGTGTCGTGAAAGAGAAAGACTGAGAAACTATTTCAGATTAAAAGGAGCTAAAGTGACATGACAGCTGAATGCAGTGCATGATCATGGACTTTCATTTGCTCCTTAAGACATTATTGGGACAACTTGGAAACTGAGTAAGGTTTGTAACATCTGTAGATTAGAAAACAGTATTGCATCAATGCCAATTCCCTGATTTTAAAAATTGTACTATGATTATGTAAGAGAATTTCTTGCTTTTAGAAAATACACATTGAAATAGGAGTAAAGGGACATTACATCTGCAACATACTTTCAGAGAGTTTAGGGAAAAAATACAACATATGCATAAAGGGAAAAGGGAAAAGAGAGAGGGAAGGCTAAAGTAAATGTCATAAAATGCCAACACCTCTGTGAAGGTCATTCACATATTCTTTGTACTACTCTTATAATTTTCAAATTATATCCAAATACTTTAAAAAGTGATAGATCACCACAAATATGTAAATATATATTTTCCCATTGTTCATCAATATCTTTAATGAATTAGTAAATATTGGTCAATCACAATTTAACACCATATGAAATGAGGAAACTCTATAATAGCTGGGCTAGCTATTTACTGATTACCAGCAATATTAAACTGAAGAGTGGGATTTTAGTTGGTCCCAGATCTTGGCCATTTTCTACTTTGGAGTGAAGGAACTTTGTATAAGTGAGTAGGGTTGGACTTTCCCCAGAGTCCCTGACTGCTAAAGCCACATGGTTTTGCCAGAGGCATCCAATGGGCATTAGCTGCTATCTGCCTCTAGTCATTGCTGGAATATGCACAGAAGCACAGATTTTTGAAGGTCAATCACTTTACGAAATCATAATCTGGGAATAGTTAATGTCTTCTCTATGAATATCCCCAGATGTTTACGTTATCATTGTATTGGGAACTTAAGAGAGAGATTTAAGTCATACTATAGATTCATCCCCAATTTGGAAATAAAGCATGGCTGTACACAATGAAATCTTGAGACCTTTTTAAATCCTAAATTATAAAAGCTACTTGGGGAAGAGGTAGTCACAGCCAAAGAAGAAAATAATTATTAGCATTTGATTATACTTTAATGAAAATGTATTCCCTCATTTGGGCTTAAGTATGTATCCACTGCCTGTAGAAAATAGTCAGATGCAAAGCAGTTTGTTGGTTGGTTACAAAAACTCCGGAGCCAGGCAGATTTGGGTTCAGTTCTTATTCTGTTCTTAATCTTTGAAATGCAGACTTTGATCTCTACCACATAGGGTGTGGGTATGGCTTAACAAGATAACCTAAAGAGGTACAGTGTTGCCATTATTGCTATCGCTCCAGTTTTCTAAATAGAGAAGTGATACAATCAAACTAACTGTTTTCTGATCTCATAGGTTAAAAATAATTATTTGGGAAAGAAACCTACTCTTTAATGTGTTAACATTTAAGTGTGTGATAACACACGATTTCTTTCACTTAACTGAAATTTTTTGTGTCAGTTTCACATATATAATTCTCTTTCCCCTGCAAACTTATTAGCATTATTCCCATGAAAAAAACAAAGAAATAAAGCAAAAGCATTTTAATTAACTCAGGTTTAATGTGTTTTCTTTATTTGCCATTACTGCAGATAACAGATGAGCAGAACTGCTCGGTGTATTCAAAATCTTTTAGTTGATCAAAGAAAGGAAATTCAAGGTTGGAAATTCATTTAGTTCTGGTTAGGCCACGGGCATGAGCAGAGGCCATTTATCCTTCAAACTATCTTAAAATTATGCTTTTCTACTTGAATCTAATATTCTTCAGAATTATTCTGGCTTGCTAAAGAAGACGGTGCACCTGGCTGACCTCTTTTTTTCTTCTAGTCTTGTATCTTAGTAATGGGAAAACAGGACATTTCTTATGATACATTTGGTAATACTTTAGAGTTTAAAGGTTCTTGCGCACGCACGCACGTGTGTGTGTGTGTGTATTTAATTTGACTGAATTTCAATTTTGAAGTACTTTTGTTTCTGTCTTTATATATAAAGCAAGAAAATTTACTTAGTATACTTTTCAACTGGCTGTCTTAATATGGTTAGAACAATTATTCAGTCTATTAAACATTTAGCAGGTATCTGCTATTTGCAAAGAAATGAGTAATTGAGAACCACCACAAGGAAGTTTTTGATCCTGCCTCAAAAAAAAAAAAAAAAAAATCAGTTACATTCCCCAGAATGTTCACAAAGAGAAATAACTCCTTTAGTTTAAGACATTTTTGTCTCTAGAGAAATGTTTGCACTTGTGTATATCATGATGGGAGCTGAAATGGCACTAATGCACATATTTTATTTCATTTACAATACATGTATATATATTCAGCATATATTCTATAGAGAAGACTAAATAAATGACATAATCCTTGCCTTCGAAGCCTTGAGATGAGATACGTCATCTTTGTACCTCCTTCACCCTTGCTCAGCAGTGCCTAGCACAGTGCCTGCCCCATCTTTGGCATTCAATAACCATGGGAATAATGAGAATATACAACTTAGGGTGGAATAGAAAGTATTTGGAGGGACTTTCCTGGTGGCACAGTGGTTAAGAATCCACCTGCCAATGCGGGGGACACAGGTTCGATCCCTGGTCCGGGAGGATCCCACATGCCGTGGAGCGACTAAGCCCGTGTGCCACAACTACTAAGTCTGCGCTCTAGAGCCTGTGGGCCAAAACTACTGAGCCCACTTGCCACAACTACTGAAGCCCGCATGCCTAGAGCCTGTGCTGCACAAGAGAAGCCACCGCAATAAGAAACCCACTCACCTCAACTAGAGAAAGCCCGCTCGCAGCAACGAAGGCCCAACGCAGCCAAAAATAAATAAATGAAATAAATAAATTTTTTTTTAAAGTAAAAAAATAAAGTATTTGGAGATTCTCCAAATTCTCCTGGTATTTGGTAATATAAGTACTTTTACTTCAAGACTTTGATAAAGGGGAATATTGGAGCTAATCCTCAAAGAGTGAGTGGAATTAGATCATATGATTTGTTCCTACAAACTGTTCTGTCTGGGATCAGTCAGTGATGCTCACTGAGCCCAGAGTTTTATACAGTGGCACTAGGAATGTTATATCCCTTCCTTCTGATATATGCTTAAAATGTGCTCCAGATACCCTCAGCATCCTTTATGAACTCTTAAGACTAAAACAGGTATTAATTTATCCAAATACTTTATAGTGTGTTTTCTCTGGGTGTTAGTTCAAGGAGTGTATTGCCTACTGTGTAAAAGGATATTTCTTTTTAGTTGTCTGAAAGCTACTATGACAGTGTTTGTGTCATCTCACTTAGAGGTTTTACTAAGTGCTCACTCCAGGTTTTATAAGACTCAGCATGTATTCCTGAAAGAAATGCATTGTTAGTACTTCTTTATCCATTGAAGAATCTGATTATTTCTAACCTCTATAACTATACGTGACAAAACATGCCATCCAATTCAATTCAACTGGGTCTTTTTTAAGTATTTTTGAAATTTATTTTGTGGTTTTGTTATACAGCTCCAGAGGAAGGATTTTTGGTGGTTTTAACAAATCATGGCTTATAATTCTTGTTCAGGTATATCAAAAGTTCTAGAAGATAATGAAGGTACAGCATGCTTCTACAAAAGTTAGTCATTTCCCCACATTTGCAGTAGACACTGCTGCTGTTGCTTCTTTATGTTTCAACAGTAAACATGCTTTATATTTTATCAATTTGAGAGGTTGTATATATGATATCATATTTTCCAAATAAAATTAAAATATTTCAGTTTATCAGACAGATATTTTATTTAGAATGTTTGAACAATTTATGTTTTTGCATTTCTACACTCTATTTACTGGTCAAAATGACTTGTTTTCCCCATATCTTCAGTATTTATTAAATATATGCTGTAGTTCCTTCAGGACAGAATAAAACATCTCCAGGACTTTAATAAAATTTTGTTGTAGCAAATATACAGGAACAATATGTGGAGTCAATGCTTTATGCTTTCACATGATTTGAGGGTAGTTCTCCACAAAACCTTGATATAGAAGGTGGAACAAAGAATTACAAAAACATTAACAATGGCTTCATACAGAGGTTGCATTTTGAATAATCACTATCATATTGAATTTGACTTAAGGATTTTGCATTGCCAGTTAATTTTTTGACACATTTTTAAAAGCCAATTCCATTTTAAGAAATTTTATATTCTATTCTTATTTTATTTATATTTCTTTACCTTTGATCAGTTCTTTGTGAGAAATAGTTATAAGTGGTTTAAAATCTCATGCTCCATAATAAGAATTTTTTAATGCTAACTTTCTAAAAATTCTAAAACTTTAGTAAGGCATAAGGTGAGAACAGTAGTTTGTTAAAGCTGCATATGTTAAAGAAATACACATTTGAGGTCTAGAAATAGTGCTCCAGTAATTGTATTTATATTAGGTTTTGTTAATAGGTTTGTATATAGGTTTTGTTAATTTGCAGAATGAACAATTATATATTGCCTCAGTTTCAAGTCAAAATCAGAATATAAAATGTACAAAGAGGTAACATTTACAGGATTAAATGTGAAAATGCAGAGTGACCAGAACATAGCTGTTTTTTTTGTTTGTTTTGTTTTGTTTTTACTTTTTTTACTTTATATATAACAATATTCTAAATTTATTAAAATCCGAAGTACTTTCTTGGAAACAAAAACCCCCCTTTATAAACAGTGCTTGTCCTGCCTTGTTTATGTACTGTGTTGACCCTGTGGACATCTTAACTGATTCTGTGTCTGCCTGTTGAGTGTATTATGAGTGCATCTACCAGCCTTGCAGAAAGGGTAATTATATAATTGTTAATATACTGAGGTGCAGTAGGCATCTGTCTAAAGGGTGTTCATCAGCACTTCCACTGGACTGCCTTGTAGCCCCAGTCAGGGTATTTCTCACAGGATGATTTGATGAATCACCCAAACACATTAACATAGTCAGCTTTAGGTGATCTCTCTGTACTGTTGAGTTCAGTGGGAAAGGACACATTGTAAGACAACACTATTCTCTTTTCTATCTTATAAACACATAGTCGAATTCACCATGAAAGTTGTATTTTAGATGTTAAGAATGTACGTGTACTTTTATTACTGACTTCATGTTGAAAATCACAGACTTATGGACTTCATGGGGTAGGTTCAGAGGCTTTGAAGCCCAGCAGCTAGGCTCAAATCCAGACTCTACCACTGACCGTAAAGCCCCAACCAAGTTACCCACATTTTCTGAACTTGCCTGCTTCATTCCTCATTCCCCTCCCTCCCTCCACTGGTGCTCCGCCGTCCTCATCCTCTGCTCTTTGAGGCAATATAGACTTTTTGGTGGCGTCGGGTATAGTGATTGAAGAAACAAATTCCACTTAAATTTTCAGGATGAAGAAGTCTGTGACTTAGTAATGTTCCCAAGGATCCCATATCTAATTATTGCAGAACCCGGAGTCATTACTCTTCTTCCTCTGCTTCTTTATCAAAGTGAAGTCTCTGTCTGTCTCTTTCTCTCTCTCTCTCTCTCTCTCTCTCACACACACACACACACACACGCACACGCACACAGATCTAAAACAGCATAGAAGGGAAGACAAATCATTAAAGGACTTGCTGAGAAGCATCCTGTTTTACTTAATGCTGGTGATGATGCTGCAGTCTGTTTCCTGAGTGTGTACTTATAGAAAGGCCTCAAGATCTTTTGCTTCAGGAGAAAATTACCTTCCTTATTGGCTGCTACCCTTCACCCTCATTCTGTAATATTTAGCAGCATAATTGAGTGGATGTCTATTAGTCCTTTTCAAAGCTTGGAGCCTGGGGCAGTTGCCCTAGTTTGCTGGATCTCAGGGGAAGCTCCTCATAAAGTATTTATATAACCCCAATACATGGAGGTTTGAAATGAGAGCGTTTTGTTTTGTTTTGTTTTTTGTTCAGAGATGATAGATGTTCACAAAGTTTGATGAGAATATGTGGGAGAAAAAGTTAATAGCCCTGACAGATACTCTATATATGTATCTCTAGAGAAAGCTGTATATGTGATCAGCAAGTTCATTAGCATATATGTTGTGGATAATAGTGATTAATCTGATTGAAGACATTTTTATTTTCTCCCCTTAACATGATTTTTCAAACATGCCCCCTTGTCCCCAGGAAATAGGTATGAATTTACTATTTTTTAATTGCAGTTATTAAGAGGATATTGGTAGTAACACAATACTCTATACTCTTTTTATGTCAACTCTCAGCTGGTTTGGAGCTACAGTAATTTGAGGATTTAAGTGTGGATAAGCATATTTAATTAATATAAGTAATTATTTCTAAGGTATTCTGAGGTGTTGAGCTGCCACCTGGATATTTTTTTCATCTAACCAGAAAAACATAATTTAATTCAAAACTTAAATGGGCTGTTACATATCAAGCTGATAACACTGATTATTCATTTTCACATACTTTATTTGAATTCAGAAGAATCTTTATTAGATGGAGTCAGGGAGAAAAGATGCACAGAGCCAGACCAGAGGACAAATTAGGAAAGAACAGGAGGAGAGTTTGCCTTTTCTGTGGCCAAGAACAACAGGGATGAGAAACATCGCAGGAAGAACTGACCCAAGGTTTTAACTGGAATGCTAGTTGAAGGTATTTGTTTCCGAGTGACAGAGGAAACATTGGGAGCTGTCTGGGAACTGCTGGGGATGGAGTCAGCAGTTGCTAGCCGGTATCCTTCAGGTCCAACAAAATGTCACTGAAGACCTTCCCCACCGGCTCCTCCCCTGCCTTAGAAAAGCTTAGCTTTGTATCTATCTACGTATTTATTTATTTATCATAGAAAGGCATTTTATTTTAAATACAGTAGTGTGTACATGTCAATCCCAAACTTCCAGTCTTTCCCTCCTCCACACTCTTCCCTGCTGGTAACCATAAGTTCATTCTCTTAAGTCTGTGAGTCTGTTTCTGTTTTGTAAATAAGTTCATTTGTATCATTTTTTTTAAGATTCTTAATATAAGCAATATCATATGATATTTGTCTTTCTCTGTCTGACTTACTTCACTTCGTATGATAATCTCCAGGTCCATCCATGTTGCTGCAAATGGCATTATTCCATTCTTTTTAATGTCTGAGTAATATTCCATTGTATATATGTGAAAAGCTTAGCTTTGATTAGAGGGGATGGTATCTCAATTAGGAACTATTCTGTGAAGCACAACAAAGAATGTGAACAGAAAACAGAAGAGGACAGTACCTACTGATCTTGGTTTGGCATGCTAGTTTTTAAGTTGTAACTACTTGAAACAATAAAAACAACAGAGTGTATATATGTCCATGCCACTCTCTCACTTCCAGATGTAAAATAGATAGCTAGTGGAAAGCAGCTGCATAGCACAGGGAGATTAGCTCGGTGCTTTGTGTCCACCTAGAGGGGTGGGATAGGGAGGGTGGGAAGGAGAGGCAAGAGGGAGGAGATATGGGGATATATGTATATGTATAGCTGATTCACTTTGTTATACAGCAGAAACTAACACACCATTGTAAAGCAATTATACTCCAATAAAGATGTTAAAAAATTTATTAAATAAAATGACACCAAAATTTGAAAAAAAAAAAAAACACCAGAGATACTTAATTTAAAATGTATCAAGAATACACATGCAAATATGCCATATGGGAAATGTGGTTCCTGAAACAGATGTGGAACATAATAGGTTTGTTCATTCACCTAATAACTAGGTATTTAGCATTTATTGCTCTGCTAATAAGCTGGACATGCAGAGGTGTATATAGGAATTTCTACTAGTGAGCCGATCAGAATTCCCCTTTGTGGCCTACCTCTGCAGAATTTTACCATTGGCATTATAATTAGGTCTGAATTAGCAACTCAGAGGCAGTCTTTCAGCGCTTCCCAGGAATAGTAAGTAATGAGAGAGTAGTGATACCTCTCCCCCCTCATCCCACCCAGATGGGGACCCAGGCCCAGTGTAACAGGACTGTACTCTTCCAGGCTTCTAGGCCAGCCATGTGGCCCAAAGGACCATGCCTACCTGGTCTATAGGAGGTGATGAAACCTGGCCTAGGTAGGAGGAAGCCACATGGGTCAGAATGCTGTCAGTCTACGTGTGCAAGGTCTGAAAGGTACAGTTACACCCAAGTGCACCTGGACATCTGGGGCCTTGATGGTTGCTGACCTGGGCAAAACCCAGATCTAGAAGTGAAGATGCCAGAACACAGTCAGAATGTGATTCATAATGTAGTGGATCTGTATAATCCTTTGCAGCTCTAACACTGCATGTTATCTGATGTAACCCCCCATTAGTAGGTCTTTAGGGATGACACAATGTCTTTATGAAGCAGAAACAAATAGCAGGCAAGCACAATCAAATTAAAATTTAGTCTATTGTCCTTCAAATGCCATTTCATTCTGAAATCCCTCCGTGGGCTATGGTCCATTTAGGCCAGTCTCTTGCAGGGGCTAAATCTCCCATACAGTGAAATGACAACTGATGTTCAAGATAGGATGTGTTTTCAAAGCATACTTGTATTTAGCACCTTCTATATGTTAGACACTTTGCTAAGAGTTGGGCTAATAAAGATACATAAACTAGAATCCCTGTTCTCATTTTAGTAGAAGAGACAAATAAAATGTCAAAGGGGTGCTATCCTGGAAACAGACTAGATGCCCTAAAGCTCAGGGGAGAGACGGGTGAATCAGCCCAACACAGCAGCAGAGGGCTCAGGGAGGAAGGCTGTTGGAGCTGTCTTGAGGGATTAGTTGTAGTTCCTTAGGCAAACAGGGTCTCAGAAGAACAACAACAAAAATGCAATAGCATATGAGAAACTGCTCTAAAGTGAGAATGTTTACCAGGTAAATTGGAAAAGCTCAGTAACTTAGAGAACTAGATTTGAGTTAACTAGATTAATAGAATTAGGTTTGAATTAACTAGATCTTATAATAATACCATCACAAAGCTGAACTAAAACTTTATGGGTTATTTTCACCTGGGAGGGGGTGTTTCACTTGTGAAGAGGTACTTTGTGCTTAGTTTATCAAAACAGGATATTTAAGAATGGCATGGTGATGACATTGCTGACAGTTATTTTTAAAAGGTCTTTATTTTTTTTGTAAAAGATACGTACGTAGATTGTATTTGTTTGGGAATGTTTAGGATTTGTATTTGCTTCGGAATGTCAGAGTTTTTGCAGAACACACCTGTGTTAATAAAGCCTCAGAAGAACAAATGCTATTGTATAGCTACTCTGAAACTCCCTAGTTCCAAACCCTCCTCTTTGCCATTGAAATAATTTTTTAGGCAGATTTATTGAGGTATAATTTACACATAGTAAAATTCACCAGCTTTAGGTGTATGGGTCAAGTTTTGACAAATGTAAACAGTTGTGCAGTCATCACCACAATCAAGATATGGAACTTGTCACCTGAAAACATTCTCTGATGCTTCTCTGTAGTCAATCCCCTCCCCCAGCCCCAGAAATTCTGGCAATTTCTGATCTGTTTTCTGTCTCTATAGTTTGCCTTTTCATGAATATCATATAAATGGAGTCATGCAGCATTTTTAGCCTTGTGTGTCTGGATTCTTTCACGTAGCATACGCTTTGCAGATTATCCATGTTCTTGCATGTATCCATAGTTCATTCATTTTTATTGCTGTGTGGTTCTCCATTGTTTGGAAATTCTGTAATTGGTGTGTCCATCTAAATGCCGATAGGCATTTGGGTGTTTCCAGCTTTTGGCTGCTATGGATAAAACTACTGTGAACATTTGTGTACAGGTCTGTGATGTCATTTCTTTGGCATAAGTATCTACTAGTATGGTGAGTATATGTTTAACTTTATATGAAAGTCCAAACCATTTTCCACAGTGGCTGCTCCATTGTGTATCAGAGTTCTAGATGTTCTACATCTTTGCCAGCACTCAGTGTTGTCAGCTGTTGATGTTGTTGTATAATCTTAGTCATTTTAGTAGATATGTCTTGATATCTCATTGTGGTTTTCATTTTCATTTCCCTAATGACTAATGATATTGAGCATCTGTCCATGTGCTCATGTAACACTCATACCTCTGTAGTGAGCTGTCTCTTCAAATCTAGTGCCCATTTTGTATTGGGTTGTTTTTCTCATTATTAAATTGTAAACGTTTTAAAATATATATAATTGAATATTTATCAGATATATATTTTGCAAATAATGTCTCCCTGGCTGAAGTTTATCTTTTTGGTTTCTTAAATCATTTTTTAAAGAGTTTTTAATTTTGATGAGGCCAAATTTACCAATTTTATTTTGTTTTATGGTTCATGCTTTTTGTGTTCTACCTAAGAAATCTTTGCCTAATCTTTGTCACAAAAATTTTCTCCTAGAAGTTTTAAAGGCTTTACATTAAGGTCTGTGATCCATTTGTGTGTGTGTGTGTGTATGGATGCCTTGTTGTTCCAGTACCATTTATTGAAAAGACAGGTCTTTCTGCATTGGATCACTTTGACATCTTTGTTGAAAATCAACTGACCATATATGTAAGGATCTATTTCTGGACTCCCTATCGTGTCTATGGATGTATATGACTGTCTATGTGCTAAACCAAATCATCTAGATTACTGCAGCTTTGCAGTAAGGCTTGAAATCAGGTATTGTGAGACTTCCAACTTTTTTCTTTTGCAAATTCATTTTAGCTATTTTAGGCCCTTTGTTTTATGTATAAACTGTAGAATCAGATTGTCAATTTTTACCCCCAAAAAGTTCCTGCTGGGTTTAGATTGGAATTACTTTGATTCCATATATTAAATTATGAGGAATTGACATCTTAACAATATTGGATCTTCCAGTATTTAATTTTTCTTATCAATGTTGTATAGTTTTCTGCATACAAATCTTACACATATTTTGTTAGATTCATCCATAAGAATATTGTTTTTGATAATATTGAACAATTTAAAATTTGATTTTCAAATGTTTATTAGTAGTACATAAAAAATGAAGCTGACTTTTGTATTAAATAATAGTTTTAAACTTTTTATTAAAATCAACATATATACACTACCGAATGTAAAATAGTTGGCTGGTGGGAAGCAGGAGCATAGCAGAGGGAGATTGGCTCAGTGCTTTGTGATGACCTAGAGGGGTGAGATAGGGAGGATGGGAGGGAGGCGCAAGAGGGAGGGGATATGGGGACATGTGTATGCATATGGCTGATTCGCTTTGTTGTGCAACAGAAATTAACACAGTATTGTGAAGCAATTATACTCCAGTAAAGATCTATTAAAAAATAAAAAATATATATAAATATGGAAAGAAATAATTGTTTTAAACTGCAATTTGGGTGAGTTTTCTTAGAAGCACCTGTCATGCTATAGAGGAAAAATATTTTTACTAAAGTGTATAATAGTTGTAATACCACTGAAAAATATGTTTTACTCTGAGCCATAATTAATTAGAACTAGTGTTCTGTTAGAATCTAAGAGTGGTAATAATATTAGAGAAAGTCACTTCTCTGAGCTGTCAATTCTCCCCCTGTAGAGGGAACAATTTTTTCTCTCCAGGATTTTGTCAGATTAAATGAGATTAAATGCAAAACAGTGTGGCTTTTGGTGCATAGTCAGTGCTCAGCAAAAGTCAGTTTCCTTCACTTTCCTTATCTTGTTAAATGCTGTGTTAGTTTCCTAGGTCTGTTGTAACAAATTACCACAAACTGGGTGGCTTAAAACAACAGAAATTTATTCTCTGTGGAGGGCAAAAGTCTGAAAGCAAGGTGTCCTCAGGGTTCGTTCCTTTCAGAGTCTGTGTGGGAGAATCTCCTCCATGCCTCTCTCCTGGCTTCTGGGGATTGCACAGCCCTTGGAGTTCCTGAGCTTGTAGCTGCATCACTCCGATGACTGTCTGTGTTCTCAAGTGGACTTCCCTTCTGTGTCTCTTTGTCCCAAATCTTCCTCTCCTTACTCTTATAAGGATGCCAGTCATGAAACGCAGGGCTCACCCTGAATCCAAAGATCTTTAACTTAATTACATCTGCAAAGACCCTATTTCCAAATAAGGTCACATTCACAGCCACTGTGGGTTAGGACTTGAACAGCACAGGGCAGGGCAAAAAAAAAAGAATATAGAAAAGACACAACTGGGACATATGATGGGTTCATATTTGTAGATAATCTGACATGTACATGGATTACTTCATCCTTTTCCATTCTACATTTTAAAAATCTTTATTGTTTGATAGATTTATGTAGGTAAAAACAATAATCAGTTTTGAGATAAGTGGGTTTTTACCAATTATATATCATGTTATAATCTTTTAACTTGGAGGTTGGGGTGAATTATCTGGGTCTGCTTGTTGATTTTAGCTTTTTTTTTTTTTTTTTTAATTTATTTATTTATGGCTGTGTTGGGTCTTCGTTTCTGTGCGAGGGCTTTCTCCAGTTGTGGTGAGTGGGGGCCACTCTTCATCGCGGTGCGCGGGCCTCTCACTGTCGCGGCCTCTCTTGTTGCGGAGCACAGGCTCCAGACGCGCAGGCTCAGTAATTGTGGCTCACGGGCACAGCCGCTCTGCGGCACGTGGGATCTTCCCAGACCAGGGCCCGAACCCGTGTCCCCTGCATTGGCAGGCGGACTCTCAACCACTGTGCCACCAGGGAAGCCCGATCTTAGCTTTTTATTAGGCATTTTTTTAATTGGAATAAAATTGCATTACAATGTTGTGTTAGTTTCTGCTGTACAATGAAGTGAATCAACTATATATATACCTATATCCCCTCCCCCTTGGACCTCCCTCCTCCCTCCCGCCCCCCCATCTAGGTCCTCACAGAGCACCGAGCTGAGCTCCCTGTGCTATACAGCAGATTCACACTAGCTATCTATTTTACACATGGTAGTGTATTTATGTCAAACCTAAAGGCATGTTGTTTTAAAACAACGTGTACTAACTAAATAAATAAATAAAAGTAAATAAATAAAAAATAGAAGTTACTCTCAGTGTTTGTGTTTTTTCTCTCGTGAAGGAAGCACGTCCAAATGAAGAGCACGAAGGAGAGAAATGCCATTTCTATGGCAACAGTGCTATTATTCTTGTGCTTCAGTAGTAATTTCTGTAGCACATTGGATCACTGTAGTTGGCACATCCAAAGGACTCAAAGTGAGGAAATAACATATTAATATCTGTTATATCACTTTGGTAAAATTTCTGGAAAAGTTTAAAAACTATTTTAATCACATTAATGGTGTATTTCAAATTTTAATAGTAAAGTTCTGATTCATTAAACCTTTCTGTTAATTCTTCAAATAAGTATTTTTTTACCATTATTACTAACGATTGGTATTTACCACATAGCTTCAGTTATGTGCCGGACACTGTATTACTACTTTAATATGTTATTTCTGTTCCTTGTATCACACTTGAGTTAGAAGTATTATTAGTTCTGTTTACAGATAAGGAGGCCAAAGCTCAAGGGGTCAAGAAACTTTATTCATTTATTCCTTCAACAATATTTATTAAGTCAGCCACTACACTAGATGTCAAATATACAGCAATGAATAAGAAAGAGCTAGAAACTGACCAGAATTCAAACTGGGCCAGAATTCAAATCCATGTCTGTGTACTCTAACATCTGCATTCTTCCTGATAAATACCTGCTTCTGAATCTGCTGAATCTACTCTGCTTGCCAGGCTGTTTATATGTGTGTGTGTGTGTGTGTGTGTGTGTGTGTGTGTGTTTGTGTGTGTGTGTGTGTGTATACACACTATATAAATAGCATATGCTGTGTATATATAAATATAAATGTTATTTATATGTTAAATAATATGTTATAAATGTTAATTCCTTGTAATGAATTCTTTGAAATGAATTGCTGTTTTGTGTTACAATCTAGTAGCATGTCCTTTTCCCTGCCAGAAAATTTGCTTTTTTTTTTTTATAAACTTTTTTTTTTAAATTTATTTATTTATTTTTAGCTGTGTTGGGTCTTCGTTTCTGTGCGAGGGCTTTCTCTAGTTCCCGCGAGTGGGGGCCACTCTTCATCGCGGTGCGCGGGCCTCTCACTATCGAGGCCTCTCTTTGTTGCGGAGCACAGGCTCCAGACGCGCAGGCTCAGTAGTTGTGGCTCACGGGCCTAGTCGCTCCACGGCATGTGGGATCTTCCCGCACCAGGGCTCGAACCCGTGTTCACTGCATTGGCAGGCAGATTCTCAACCACTGCGCCACCAGGGAAGCCCAGAAAATTTGCTTTTGAATATATACGACATTCGCATAAAAGCCACTGGTAGTAACAGGTAGTGTTTGTATTAAATTTTTTTTTATTAAAGTAAGCTTTTATATGTCAGATGCTATTTGCATAATGTTTTCTAAGTGATAGATATTGTCGTTCTTAATTTAAAGTTAAGAAATTGGGCTTAGGAATGTTAAGGTACTTGCTGTACCTGGCCTGGCCCCTCTCTTGCCTAAGGCATATCCCTCCCCCTTACCTTCTTTGTCATCTCTTTCTCTCCAGTATTCTCACTCAGGTACCACTTCTGAATCTTCTATCTTTCACCATTACTGGTGGCTTCCTTCTGCATTTTAACTTATTCCGGTATCTCCCATCTAAAAACAAATAAATACTCTCCCTTTGCCCTTCTATTCCCCACTGTTCCTCTGCAACCAAACAATTTGAAAACGTTCTCTACATTTGCTGTCATTACTTTCTCCTCTCCTATTTATTCTTCACCATTTTAGTCTTGTTTCTCCATTTCTACTCTAAGTGCCTTACCCAAAGACTTTGCCAATCTAATGTTACGAATGATACCTCATTGCCCATGTGTTTAATTTATTTCGAATATTATTGAATATGGTTTTTATCCATTTCTCATATATGTGTTTATGTTGCCTGCTCAAGACTTTTGCTTACTTTCTTGTTATGGGTGCCCTATTTCTTTTAAATTATCACATATTTAATGGGGAAAATAGATTGTTTAACCACTTTTGACCAACATCAGGCAGAATTAAGAAGTTAAAACAACATCACTGGTAAAGGTCAACAGTGTATGTGTGGATGAGAACATTGGACAACCAAACTACGAAGTATATTGTGCAAATAAGCAGCTATCATTTTACCAGAACATTATTTCTCAGAAACATGAAGCTCTCTTCCTCCTTCCCAGAAATCGTTTCCCAATAGTCAAAATCCATTTATGAAGTAAACATGTAATCCATGTTTGGCAGTGTTTGCTGCTGCAGTATTTGATCTAGAGCTCTCTGGAGACTACCTGTTTGTCTCATAGTATTGTGTTGGAATGGTGGGTGTTGTAGGCTTCTAGCAAGTTGATCTCATGAAAAGTACTATGCCTCCTTTTGCTGGCCTCTTTTTCTTCTTCTGTAATTCACGTATCATCTACCTTGATAAACGTAGAGACATTACATGTTCTGCCTCGTGCTATACTGTAGATCTATTTTATCTCTGTGATGTGGCAAAGTACCATCATAACCAAGACTGTCCTGCAATTTGTAAGCTTCCAGTGAATGGGGCATTGTTCCAAGCAATTTTATAGATTCCTCAAATCTTATACTGAGCATGTGTTGTTTTGTGTCTCAGAATCATATCTGGTTTGATTTCTCTGGATTATGCAAGTGTTTATAAATCCTGCTCTGTTGAATATATGTGCTTCTTGTTCTGTATCAACCATTACAAACTATATTCTAAATAACTGATGTGGTTCAAAAGTTCATTTTTATGTGGATGCAATTGGTTTTACAGATGGCTGCAATTACATTAAAGGATGCAAATAATTTATCTGCAGTTTGTACCTATTATAGCTATTTAACACATTTCCATAGGAATAGTATACCGATCTGGAGCATTTTTGTAATAAGTTGATTATATTCTAAAAGCTTTCTGGGCAACTATTAATTTTTGCAGGAATGACTTATCAACTCACTTAAGTGAGTAAATAAAATGGCCACAGTTTTTCAAATACAGATATTTGAAAGACAGACACAAAGAGTTAAATTTCAGTTATTTTGCATAGTGTTTTTGCCTAACTAAAATACAAGAGAGAAAAAAATAATGTCTCCTTGGAGGAAAACCTATACATTGTAAATGGACTCTCAACTTCTTAGTATTCTTTCTGAAACTTTTGTAATACAAAAAGGGCCCTTTTTTTCCCCTCAAAGGTATCATTAAGAACTCAAGTTAGTTGCTATCTTACTTCAATTCAATGGACTGAGGTTCTTAAAAGGAGTTCACTATTCCACATCTCATAATAAGAAACTATTCATTCAATTAAATCATAAGCATATAAACCAAATAACAGGAAATGTATGACTTAAAATCATAGCATGGAAAATCACAGTTAAGACCAATATTCTATCTCATAAGTTACTTCACTGTGTCTCTGACAGTGAATAAAAATATAGAAATTCTGTGCTAAAGATAGTTCGAATGAAGATCCCACAGGATAGAGATGGAGATTAAAAAATGAAGAAGAAAGATCCTCTCTGACTTTTTCTATAGCCTACTCAGGGAACTTCATGCAAAAGCAACCTGTTCCACCAGCCCTGATGTGGATCAGGCTACCAGTTTAGAAGCAGGTTCATGATAACTTTTTTTTTTTTTTAATTTTATTTATTTATTTATTTATGGCTGTGTTGGGTCTTCGTTTCTGTGCGAGGTCTTTCTCTAGTTGTGGCGAGCAGGGGCCACTCTTCATCGCGGTGCGCAGGCCTCTCACTATCGTGGCCTCTCTCGTTGCGAGCACAGGCTCCAGACGCGCAGGCTCAGTAGTTGTGGCTCACAGGCCTAGTTGCTCCGCGGCATGTGGGATCCTCCCAGACCAGGGCTCTAACCCGTGTCCCCTGCATTAGCAGGCAGATTCCCAACCACTGCACCACCAGGGAAGCCCTATGATAACTTTGAGAATTAATGTGACTGACACCAGAAAAAGAAACAACTCCCTCTGCTTGCTCATGTCAATCACCTTGCATTAGCCCTAGTTGGATAGAAAAGAACAAACAAATAAACAAACACCAAAACCCCCCACGTAGTCTCTTTGATTCCTACTTCAATTTACTCAACAGCCATTTACTGGGTGCCTTCTACATCCTAGCTAGGGAATTCCAAAGCTTCCAGGTAATCGATAATTAATGAGTATTTATTATGTCTCATTAGTAAAGATCTAAATGTCACTTAAGTAAAGAAAGGACTTTCTAACAGTAACATCTTCAGTTTCATGAATGATTCCTGATAGTAAAATTAATAAAATAAGCTCCTTTTTTGCTCTTCTTTCCTTAAGACTTGTAGTAATCAGGATAAGGTAGGTTTTGCTGGATTTCTGTTGGGTTCTGCTTATTGTTGGCACTCAGAACTGAGAGGTAGCTCCATGCCATGCTTTGAATTAACATTGTAATTATAATGTAATTATAGGCTTCTGACATAAAAAGAAGTGAAGTACTGATACATGCTTCAAGGTAGATGAGCCTTGAGAACATTATGCTAAGTGAATGAAGCCATACACAAAAGGTTACACATTGTATGATTCTATTTAAATGAAATATCCAGAATACAGAAGTCCATAGAGACAAAACATGGATTGGTGGTTGCCAGAGGCTAGGAGGAAGGGGGGAAGGTAGAACAACTACTTAATGTGTACAGGCTTTCCTTTCAGAGCGATGAAACAATGAAACTGTTTTGGAACTGGATAGAGGTGTTGGTTGCACCACATTGTGACTGTACTAATTGCCACTGAATCATTCTGTTAAAAACGGTTAATTTTATGCTATATGAATTTTACCCCAATAGAAAAGATTGTAAAAATTTTTTTTAAATTTTTTTGAAAAGTCGAAAAACAAGCACATTGACTATTTGTATACTTTTACTATATTGATACATTCTATAGATGAAACAGTAGTTTATAAAATATAATATCTGGCAGGCATTTTTATTTGATAAATGTCAGCAATAAGACTCTTTGAGAAACTGTGTAATCACTGATTATTTTTTTTCCCCAGGAATCACCATCCTACTATTTAAGATTTTCACCTAGAATTTTTCCTATCTGTCTGTGTTATCTCACTGTATAATTGCCCACCTTGAATTTTAAATCCTACGAGGGAACTCTGTATTCGTTTCTACTTAAGTTATTACTGTGATGTTGGAAACTCACACTTGCAGTAACTCCCAAGGTAGAATCAGTCTTGCAAATCCATCTACATGCTCGTTTTCCTCATACACATCATTAATGAAGGTGTCAACTAGAAAGGTCACTAACAGCCCTGCCTGCAGCACTGCACTGATCATTTGAGTAGAATGTGATATATTGCCTTTAATAATTGCCTTGTCCTTGTTAACTAATTCTCAGTTCATGTTGAGGGCCTTATGGTCAATACAATTAAAATTATTTTTTCTCTTTTTATGGTAGTGAGATGCTATTGCCATACTGGCAGTACATGGGTATCAAACTTTCTTTGCTACTGTTCGACCAAATTCTTCTGGGTCAGTAAGTTACCCTCAAGATGAAGACAGGGTCTCCTAGAAATTGAACTGTTGAATGCCTGTGCTTTTTAAAATACAACTAAATCTCATTCGGAAAATGTTCCTTTAAGAGAAATACTCCCAGATTTTCATTGATGAGACATTACATATGGAGTCCAGGAATCTGTAGTCCACTCAGAAATGTGTGCTAAATTTGTTCACTTGTATCTTGGTAGACTGAAATAACTCAGTGCTTCTTAGGCACTATCAAAACTATAGCAGATTTACCTTGGCTGTGCACTAGAAGCCTTGCGGCCAACTATAAACGAACATAATGAGCATAATGCATTTAATCTGACCCCCTCACCTGCTCTTCATGGCATCTCAAAGGATACTGATCACTAACCTATTCTCTGAACTTCCTGTAGGACTTAAACCCATTCATTTGGTTGGCTGCCAAGTTTTTTAGACCTCACAAAACTATGGAAAGTTATAGTGCAAATGGAAATTTGAAACTTCCACATGTGCCTTTACAGCACTTAACTACAACCTGAAATAATGTTTAGAATGTTTTTCAAAAGGAGAAAGCATTTAATAGTGTATAGTCACCGTTCTTTGGAGATTTTGCTAAATCACTTTTTAAAAATTAATTAACCTGAATCACTGAGAATAGTTGAATAACATGGAAAGGTTTTTGCATTTTTCGTAAAACTTAAACAGATTTTTTAGTTATTGTACACTTAGAGAAAAAAGAGCAAACACTGTTTTAGTTTCTTGTATTAATGAAGACACTTTCAGACCAGACACTTAAGAATTATTATGAAATGAGGTTCTGACAGTAGAAGCCTTGCCATATGGGCACATAAACTCCTATAGCTTATGGAATATCAATGAGATTGTTTTCTCTCAGTTACTGCTTTGGAGACCAAGTGATGGCAGTTGGCAGTTTTTGAACAGAGAATATCTTTGTTTCTGTTTTACTCTAACTGCCCATCTGTTGCTTTAACTTTATGCAATTATTTCTGACAGAATGAAGCTTAAAATGCTGGTTCCAGTATATTTATGTAAATTTGTTCTTAATATTATTCATTTCTAAATTCGTGATAATATGGGCTAGAAGGGAAGTTATTAAACATTGAAGTTATTAAACAACTGAATCAGTTCAACTGATAAAAGTTGCCTTCTGTATGTTTCTGATGTTCCATTGATGCCATTAACTTCTCTGTGCTACCCTCCCTCAATTCTACAAAAGCTACCCTCATCACAGGTTGTATTGTCCTTCTGGTGGCAAAGGTAGAGGTCTCACTTTGCCATTTTGCTTTTCTTCAAATTATTTGGTACACAGGATGTTAGTGGATAGCCTATTTTTCCTTAAAACCTTCTCAGACCTCTGCTTCCATGGCAACATCATAATCTGGTCATATCTTCCTCTTCTTACTTCCTAGTCCCCCAACACTGTACAGCTTCCTACCGAAGAATACTGGACCCTCCATATTTCATCCACTCCTCAGCCAGATACTCAGCAAAGCTTCTTCTTCTAGGCATCATCTGCAGGTTATAAGCACAACTCTTTATCAAAAACTTTCTTGTCTTTTACTGCTCCCCATTGTACAGACCTACCTTACATCCCGTTCATTGCATCTTGACAGTTTAAAATAAACATGAAGGTAACATCATTATTTATTTGTGTTTCTTTCTGAAGTTTTTTCTGCTCTTTTGTTCAAATATTCCCTTAAAAACTCAAAACCTAGGATTTACTTTGGAACTTAGATTTAGACTATCACTATCCTTACTCTAAGTGTAAAAAGTAGTATAGTTTTGTTCTATCAGTGCTTTTTCATGATAACCTAAATTCATAGATAATTTAAACATTTATTTTGATTATCTCATGCCTCCATATTCTGATGTGAATTTCTACTCATTTTATTTTTTTAGTTGCAAGGAGTATTGAAAATTAAAGAAGTTTCATGGACTTCAGTTAGAAA
Source organism: Balaenoptera musculus (assembly GCF_009873245.2). Lineage (NCBI taxonomy): Eukaryota > Metazoa > Chordata > Mammalia > Artiodactyla > Balaenopteridae > Balaenoptera > Balaenoptera musculus. The sequence goes on from NC_045792.1 coordinate 28,838,328, forward strand.
GAAATCATAAGTTCTTTTTCATTAAATTCTTTTAATATTTCTTTTTAAAATGTGATTTTCATATAATTTTTAAATGATTAACTTTCCAGTCCAGAAATATTTGATGAATGAGTTTAAATAAGGTTATTTCTCCTATACAAAATAGATTAGGAAATTCTACTTTGATCATTTGGACATATATTAATAACATGGAACATTGGTCATTCAGGCCTATTAAAAGCGCAGCGTGTTTGGAGGTGCCCACAGCATGCTCATGTGCTTGAAATGAAAACTCTACTTCCAACACTTATAGGATAACCAACTTTTCTGGTTTCCCTGAGACTGAGGGAGTTGCCAGCATGCTGAGCTATCAGTTTTAAAATGAAGACAGTCCCAGATAAACTGGGGTGATTTGGCTACTGCAAGTACTAGTTAAATTGCTCTTACTGTGGAACAATTGGCAGCTTTACCAGATTAGAAGCATGTTAAGGGTTTGTTTCTTGAATCACTTACACTTAAATCTATGCATATAAATATTAGCCATGCAGTTAACCCAAACCTATTTATTCTAATTATACAAAGATAATCTTACTGTCTAGATATGATTTAGTTTTACCTTACGTACTTTAATATAAAAACTGAGTTAAATTAAAAGCCACACCTTCTCTATGTCAGTTTATTAATAACAATGGAACTTTGTCTATTATATTCATTCAAATCTGTATTTATTAAGCAGATACTGTTTGCCTCACATAAAATACTAAAAATTAAAGCTATAATTATGAACAAGGTTATAATCCCAGCACTTATTAGATTTTTGTTCGTAATTTTGTACCCCATTCTAGGTGTTCTAAATGCCCAAACATTTATTTAATTGCCTTCTGGTTGGTATCTCACCGTCCATGAGATCCCCTGTTCTTTTATTCCCTGGAGTTTAAGTATGTGACAAATGTTGCACCAAATTAACTCGTCTCTGGGTGTTAATTTCTTCTGCTTGTGTTGCTGGTTGTTCATCAACTGTATAAGCCCCCAGTCTTTTTGAGAGAAGTATTTGTGTACAGTGGCTGAACCATGCTCCAAGATTAAGCCCATCATAGGAAGCTAGTAGAGCACGGTGCCACTGTGGGTCAAGGCAGAAACAGACCACACACTTCACCTTCAAGTTTAACCTGAGAATCAGCTGTATGCTAACTCTGGTTGTGTTAGTTGGGTCATCTCAAAGGGACCCTAAATGATTCATCTTTGAGGAGGTGACAGATTCTCCTATATGCCTGGCTGCATCTCAGAGTACTAGTTGAGCAACATAAGACTCTTCCTGCATCAAGGAAATCCAGCCTCTAAAATGGTGCCTGACATACAGTAGGTGCTCAGTAAAATTTTGTCCAATAGGTCCTGCCCTGTTGTAGTTACCATCTCAAATGGGAAGCAGGCGTTCATTCCCCTGAACTCATATAATGTATTTCATGATTCAGCACTGAATGAAATTTTATTTGTGAATTATTTACTTTGTATTTTTTCTAGTTCCTCTAACTGGACTTTTAAAAATTTTTAAAGGCTAAGACTATAACTTACATTTCCTTTGTCTCTTTGAATGACATAGGTCAATGACAAGACTCTTGAAAAAGTATATTGGATTTTTAGTGACATCAGTGAATGCAAAACACTGATACATTTTGGCCGATAAACTAATTGAATCCCTAAACAGGACATGAGTTTGGAAGGGAGAATAGGTGAATTAATGTAATTTTAAATTAATTTTTCTCTTCATCTCAAGGGGTCCTTGTAAATGAAATGCCGTTAGAGTAAGATTTTAGAGTGGTGATTGATGTTGTAGGGTAAGAATTTGATGGATTTAAGTGATTATTTTACCTAGAATATGCTTGTGTTGGTAGTTGTCGTCTATTTTATTTGGACGCAGCAGCAATATGTCAACAACACGAAAACATACACTTCACTCTAATCTGGAGCACAATCCATGTTGCCTCCTATGGACTTTAACATAGGAGGAAATTACCTTGTGATTTTTCTAATGATGTTCTTAAAATAAACCTTACTCATTCGAATATAGAAAAGCTGGATTCATAGAAGTCTTTCTCCAAAGGAGGAAAAGGAGGAGGAGGGGGATAAGGAAGAAGCAGCAGCAGCAGCAATCATCAAAACATTCAGGGCAGTAATAAGAGACAAAACAGCCCCAGGTGTGCCCATCTCGATAGGATTGCCTGTTAAGTATACAGAGGGCAGCAGGACCTTGAACCCCATTTTTCTGATAACAGACCCTTAGAAGTTCTGAGATTCTAAAGGATGGACCCAAATATGCAAATAAGCTGGGGTTCAAAAGCAAGTTTGACTCAGGCCCTAATGTGAAAATATTTTTATTTTTAGATAACTGGCCAATGATGGATGAAGTATTATGGAAATGTAGCCAATCCTCAATCTCAGCCCAGTCCCTACCTACTTTATGAAACTGTACTTAAACCAAGAGATAATTAGTTAAAAGCAACTCAGATTTCTGTGGGGGTTTTTTTCCCCTCTTCCTCCTTTACTTCTCTTTACCTTTGTCCCTCTTCTTTGGTTTTCCAGGCTCTTGTTTATCTCAAAGAATAACTATAAATGTTAGCGTTGATTAATATCTTCATCAGCAGTTTCCTGGTGTGAATCCCAGATGACTCTCATCATTTACTCAAGTGTTTCTTTATGAAATGTTGGATGTCAGCAAATGACCCTCTGAAAGAAGTACAACGTTTTCTTAAAAAAGGCAACATTTAATACCCGCAGTGAAGATGAAGTCATACATGCAGATATCCATTTGCCTTTTTCTCTTGGGGGAGTGGATTTTCTTCTAGAAGCAAGAGAAATTTTATGAGCTGGTATTTTAAGAAAGAAGTTAGGATTATATATATGCTCTATTAATCTCAAATATTATCAGTCTTCCAGTTTAACTGTGGCAGAATGCATTGCTATAATCTTCAAATGCATGCTTATTAACAAAGTGATTTTCTTTTAGGTAAGATGGGTATTTCAGTGGACATTGGTGAAAGCAAAGGCTTGATGGAATTTTAAAATGGCTTGTTATTTTAAACAGGTTATGTCTATTTCATCATGTGGTCTACTTTATCATGATTTCTAATGGGAATAAAGAAAATGAAGAACTGTTCATCATTTTTCAGGTAGTAAATTCCCAAGAGTAGATACTTGTAAGTTGTATATTAGCAACCTGAACTTTAGGAGGAGAGTATGGTTCGTTGTTTGTTTTTTCTAGCATCAGTGATGGTCATTTTAGACATATTGAAAGTACATTTTACTGGCTTGCTTATTTATTTTAAAAATAACTCCCCAATTAAAATTTATTCCTTCATTTGCACTAACATAGTACTGATTACATGTCTACCTTGTTTGTTCTTAGTTGATCACAAGACTGTCTCCTACCGCTACACAAAGGTGTAATCACCTTGAGGTCTAGAACTGTACCTTATTCATTTTCATGCTTATAAAAACCTGGCTCAGTGCTTGTTTCATGGATGTTCAGTAAATAATTGCTGAGTGTATTCTGATTACTGCTGCTCTGTTTCCATTTTTACTGGTAGTGTTTTGGTAGTCTTCATAAAATGAAACTTTGAAACAATTTTGTGCCAGTATCTAGAATTAAAATGGGTCATGTCAAGAAGGTTACATATTAGAAAGAACTTGGCATTTGAAATCAGAAAGACTTGAATCAGGCAATCTGGGAGGTCAGGGCCTTTCAAATTTTGGATCAGGAGACCTTGGGTACAGTTAGTGGGGCATGTCTGAAATATTTTTAAAATAATAAAATATAATATTTTAAAGAAATAGGCTAGGAAAGGATAAAACATTTCATATTACTTCAAGAATCTTTTTGTTTCAAAGATAGATGTTTGTGTGCTTTTGCCTGTGTGTGTGTGATGTAAAACTTGGTCACAATTTAAAATGCAGATTTTTGTCAAAAAAAGTTTAAAAAACAGTAAGCTTTGGATATTTGAATGTTTCATAATAGTTCTGAGCCTTGAATTTCTTATCTGTAAAATACAGTCAAATGATAACTCTTTTGAAGGTCTATTCTGAAGACTAATGGTACTAGTATATGTAAAATACTTTACTTAGTACCTGATTTACATAGGAGACATGCAAAAGATGCTGTCTTTTACTAAAACTAATCCATTTAAAAGTTAATTAAGATCTATTCAAGTGTACACAGGACTGAGTTAAGACTTTAAATCCATACAACTAATTTTCAAAATACTTTCTGATTTGAAAAACAATGATCTTAAAAAAATTAATCAGCAAGGACATTGCTTAATTAATTCACTCTGTTTATTGATTTTTCTTTGAGATCACTGCTTTTCAATTCAATAGAAGTATTTTCATTTACCAATCCATCTACTCAAGTAATATATTTAGAAGCTGGAATATATCCAAAGGAACATGACAGAAATTTTTAGGTGATTCCAAACTTCTCCAATGAGGAGCAGTTATAGAATCTGGTGAAAGCCTACAAAAGAGACTATTTCAGATGACATTGATTTCATATATTAAAAGGATTGTTGTGTGCCAAAGAAAGTAGGTGTGTTCTTGAAAAAAGGAAGAATGAAGACTAACTTTTTGGAAGTTATGGAATAATAGAGTTCAACTCAAAATAAGAAACAAAGAATTATACCTAAGTCTGGTCCTGAAACATCATAGCTACATTAGAAGTGATGTTCGTCTGAGAAGGGCAAATGAGTGTGGTGGGATTTGATATCATGCAAACTGTCTTTTTAGTTTAAAAATTTGGTGATTTTTGATTGGCTTTTATGGGTTAGAAATCCTGATACACCATATACTGAACCTTTATGTTGAGCAGCCCCGTGTGACATATGCTTATGAGATATGTTTTTTGCATAAATGGACCTGAAACTCCGTCCAGCAGAAAATACTGAGGAGTTTGCTAATTTTTATCCCTGCAGGAATCCATGCATTTATCAGGTCAGTTCCCATCTTTCACAGGCATTTAACTGCTTATCCCTGGCTTTACTCTGAATTTCTTCCTTCATTTTGTCAATTACCTTTGTCTTTAGTACTTAATTAGAAACAAAAGTAGAAAAGAAGTCTATTTGTCATTTTTAGTAACTCTACTGGATGTAAGCCCTGTTACAAATGTAGACAAGGTTTGGGAAATGACATGAGCATAGGAACACCTATAAAGAAGAAGAATACTGGGAGGCGAACTGATGATGGCTGGAAGGGGAGAGGAGACTCTATAGAAAATGATTATTAGTCTTACCTAGAAGCCGACCAAGAAAGGGAGACCTACAGGGGAAGATTATTTTTTTTTTTTTCTGTAGCCTTTGGAAAGGCTTTGGGTGGCTTTAGATCTTGTTGGGAAAACATAAAGGATATCCTCGTTCATAATGTAGTCTTAGTAGCTGAAAATGACTCTCCCCTCTGAAACAATTTATAGATGAGAAACTGAGTTGTACTGTATGTAAGCTGATTTGCCTAATTAACATAGAGCTAAAATCAGAACATATATATCATTTGACTTTGAATCCTGTATTCTAATACTAGTCCTGATGGATTACTGCCCTGAAACATTTTCTCTGAGTCTGATGGCCTCAGGCAGCTGAACCTTGTCTCTCAGGGTTTTAGCTGTGGATTGTAATTACGTCGGGAATCTTCTATTTCCCACTATCAGTAGTAATGGAGAGTAGCTTTGTCAGAACGGACCGTAGAGCTGAATGAGGCCTTAGAGATCTCATTCAGAAATTTTCAAATGTTATTTTAAAAGTGAAACCCTTTGTTCAAACAATATTTATGTAATAACAGCTTAATATATAAAACAGACCAGAAAGAGGATTAGGGGACCTAGACCACCGCCTGTCCCTACCTCCCACTACCACCGCAGTACAACCACGAGGCTCCCAATCTTCATGTTTCCAAGAAGCATGATAATTTAAAAAAAAAAGTCTATTTGATTGCCTTTCTTTTACAACCAGAGTTTCTTTGAATGCAGAAGAAAGAGGAAATTATTTTAGGACATCCTAGGAGAAAAATCCACTATCTCAAATATGGCAGAAACAGCCTTTAGGAATGGATTTCAGTGAGCATGACTCCACAGTAGTCCAGGGGAAGGGAAGATGTAAAACATGAGGAAATGGGCCCTGATGCTGCCCCAAACAGACATTTATAAATATTAATCAACTCAAGAGTACAATTGACTAACCATTTCTAGTACCTTTCCTAAAGAAAACAAAGTCTGTGAAAATAAATGTATTTCTCTGAATATAAACACTTGTTAGTGCTGATTTAAAATAATTTTGTATAGGTGCATTGTAGCAGCTGCAGCAATGGCTTTTTCCAGGGAATTCTGCAAAATAGCAACAGGTTTGGACAAGCCATCCTATAGTTTCATAGGGCAGTGTCTCTAAAGAGGCTGGTTTTCCTTTCATGTATTATCTGGAAATCAGTTGGAGCCTCCAGAGCCTTCTTAGGATAAGGTTTAGTGATTTTTGGATACGGGAAATGGAGGGGCCAAGATCAAGTAATCACAATTTACGTAGTGACAGCTCTGAGAACTTAGTCCCAAGGCCAGGTTTAGTGGTTACTGATGTTTTTAATGATTACATTGCCAGTGAGCTCATGTCTTATAATTTCCTGAGACCTGAGACTCCCTCATGTGATGGCATATTTATAACCTGTTTCAATGCTTTTTTTGTCCTGAATCCATGACTGAATGTTTAATAGTATCTGCTATTTGCTTGTCTGAAGACTCGTCTTGCCCAGTTTCACTTACCAACTTAGCACATGGAGGTAACTCTCCCTCAGGAAGAAAGTAAGTCTGTGTGCCAGTTGTGCCAATCACCAGCACATTTTTCTTCAGGTCAATGGAACATTGATGTCTCTTTAGCATATCTAGCCCTAGAAGCATGTCCATGGGCTGCTCCTCAAGTATAGAGAAAGAGCATTGTAAGAAATCACCTTCGATTTGAATCTGAGCTAGGTGAACTCGGCCAATAATTCTCTGTGTGCCCACACCTTTAGCAATCCCAGCCCAGCGTCGGTCCACCAGCCGTATGATATTACACCTCTCGGCACAAGCTTGGCTCATAATGGTCATTTGGGCACCCGAGTCAACAAAAGCCTTCAAAGGATGTCCATTCACTTTGCAGTTGATGTAGAGCATGGCCACTTGTCCAAAACTCTCTGGAACCTCTTCCATCGCTATATTCATGTTCTCCTCAATGTTCTGCTGCCGGATCTCTTCCTCTATTTTGGCCTGAGCTTCCAAATCAAACGGGTCGGCAGAATAGAGGCTAAGTCTCTCTTGCTCTCTCAGGGACCTTTCCCTTTGCTGCTCCATCAGGACGTGAGAAAAGGTCTCCAGGTTTCTGCTGAGCAGGGCTTCGGCCAAGGCAGGATTGGATTCCTTCAGCAGGGACAGGTCGTGGGGGTTGGAGAGCAGCATGCTTCGGATCAGGGCGGAGCTGTCCAGCCCTTGAGCAGAGGTCATCTTCTTTCCAGAGTCCAGGCCGCGGGACTGCTGGGCCGACTGTGCCCGCTGGTGCTGGTGGTGCTGCCGGGAGCTGGATGTCCCAGGCACGGCTGTCCCGGTGAAATCGCTCTGAGGCAGGCTGGATGTCTGGCCCAGAGACCGGGGCCCCACGTTCTCCTTCTGGAGTAAAACGACCACGTCGCCATCTTTGAGGCCATAGGAGCCCAACGAACAGTGGTCGTCGGCAAGGAGTCGCTCCGTGTAGACAATCTGGATCTCCTCGGCGGGGATGCCGGACTCAAGCTCACAGAGGACACGGAAGTTGTGGAGCTCAAAGTCAGGGCTGACCTGGAGGGAGAAGGTGGCCTCGGAGAGGTCCCTCCGCACACAGTAGACAGTGAGCAGCATGGCATGGGCCCGGGAAGGCCAGGTGGGCAGAGGGCATCGGGTTGCTCACTGACTGAATGGAGCTGGTCTCTGTAGATGGCTCAACTGCTCCTCACGACTTGGTGTCTTGTTTAGGTTCATTCACCTCTCAAGGAGGTGCAGCTACTCACCGGTCTGGGTGACCACCCACCAGCCTCAGTGCCTGCTGCTTGGCCTTGTGGAACCTTGAGGGGACACGTGTGTTCTGAAGTCCATTTGTATGTGTGCTGCCTGGAACTTAGAATACCTGTTCCCGTAGAAACAAAGTCACTCGAGTCCCTTCGGTTCCAAGGCTAGCCCTTCAAAGCCTATTTAACCCATGGTCTGAAAAAGATTGTTTCAGCGTTTCCTAAACAACATATTAACATTTTGTTCTTTGAGAATTGTATTCTGTGTACTTTTACTTATCCCCCAAACAGTGAGTGCTTGTTTCCTACATGGGAAGTATCAGGCTATGTGCTTGGTATAAAAAAAGATACATCAGACTTGGTGCGTTCCCTTGACGGTCTCACATTCTAGGGATAGACTGATGGTAAATGGGTAAATCACAATACCGGAGGTAAGTACTTTGCAGACATGTTCAGCATGCTGAGGGATGTCTTTAGAGAGAGGAGACAGGTGGTTGTTGAAGGATGAGCATTTCCCATGTGGAAAGTGGTGAGAGTCACTCGAGACAAAAAAATTGTATGTGTAAAGCAAGAATTCATGACAAGGCCTGTTATTTCCAGAGAAATGTGAGACATTAAATGTCTTAATAGGATAAATCTGTACATGAATTCGAATGGCAGGATATGAAGCTGGAAAAAATTCATTGGAGCCAAGTTATAAGGAGTCACATATGAGCCCAAGGAGTTTAAATATTATCAATAAGCAAGAATCCTCCCCTCCCCACCCTTCCCCCCAAGAGGGAGAAAAAAAAGAGAAAAGGAAGGAAATGGAAGAGATTTGAAGCAGGTCTTTGCGATGTTTATTTGTTTTATTTAATTGATTTAAGGAAGAGGTTTCTCACAACAAATGGAAGACATGCAATTTGGCAGGAGGGCCAGGTAGAGGCTTTCTCAACGGCTTAAAGAGGGAGCTCTTGCTAGAATACGAAAATGTAAGAGGCAGTGGAGAATTAAAGTGTTTCTTGAGTAGAATGGACAGGATATGTTTACCCGTTGGATCTGGGGAGCAGAATTGTGTGGAAAACACAGAGGGTCTCTAAAATAGGAGACTGGTTAGAAATAGGCCATTACCTTGAATGGATGAGTGAGAGGAACCTTGAGGAGACCAATCTGACATCTATTCTGTAGTAAAATGCATGGTGAATGCCACACTGGAGGCCAGATTTGCCTCACTCCCTGACCCTAGGGCACAGCCCTGCCCCATACCAGAGTGGAGGCTCAAAGGCAAGGGTAACGTGGTGCCTCAGGGCAAAAGGAAATCAGCTAGGAATCCTTGAGTGCCAGTTGTTTTTCTTTAGATTTCACAATGTGTTTTGCCCTGTAAAGAGGTCATGTTTTCCTAGCTTGGTCTTCCCAAGTGTATTTTCTTATGAACCAAAAGGTAGTCAACATCCTCTGCCTCATCCCCTCTCCTTATTTCAAGTCTTGTCAGAAGACCTGCACTATTACTTAGAGAAAGATGTTGCATCAGTCTAAAGAATTTAGGGGGGGGCGGGCAGGTGTCCCTGTTTCTCATGTGTTTGTCTCAGATGGAGGACTATATTTCACTCATTGCTCTAATTATCCTAATGTTTCGTACTCATATTCATTTATGTTTGGAATGTTGACTGAATGCCTACTGTGTGTGAAGCACGTGCAAAACTTTGGGGATGCACATGATAATGTTAAATACAGGCTGTGTTCTTAAAGGAGCGCAGTCTAAAATAGAGGACACATACACACACACACACACACAAATCGGGCATTTAAAAAAGTACCATGGAATCTGGCAGAATGTGGGAGAAATTAATAATATATGCAGAACAAATGCAGAATATGGAGAGGACTGTTGGGCAGGAAAGGCTTCCTGGAAGAGTTGGACTTAGAAAGATGACAAGTCAGTCATGTGGGGGTGGGCTGTGGTGGAGGGCAAGGCTGAGAAGACTGCCTGACTTAGAGCCTTTAACAGGAAAGGCAGCACTTCATGATAAGGAGGATTTTATAAAAATTTAAGGGAAAAAAAACTAGCATCATAATATTCTTGTAGAAAATTATGAATTATTTAGAACTATCTTTCACTATTTATAGAGATGGATGGCCCTTTGGCCCAACAATATTAAGTCAATAAATTTCTTCTGCAGTTCTTAGTGTCCTCATCAGACATCAGTAGTGGTTTCCTCTGAGTTTGGGAACAACTATAAGGTGAGACATGTTCATATGCAAATTACTCTGCTAAGGACCAGATGAGAAGTTGGTAGGGCTTACATTCCACATTCCTTTCCCCCTACCCCAACCAGCTTCAGACAATGTTTCTTAAAATCTTAATAAGTTAGGGAGATAATACTAGGGTTTTTGTCTTTTTAAGCAGTGAATAAAATTATTTTTGTAGAATAAGGTTTTTTTTTTTGGCAAAGCAGGTATTCAGGATTCACATCAAAAGCAGCCAGCAACTTTTTTCATGTTACCATTGCCTTCATACTGAACATAATTAAGTTTTATTCATTATGTTTTATTATCTTGTTGTAATTCTTTACTTTTGGTGGCATTTTGCATTTATGTGCCTTTTACTATTTTACCCTTTACTGAGAACACACAGTGGAAAGCAAAGAGACTCAAGGTCTGGCCAATTAACTGTCATCATTCCATAGATCACAGGATGTCAGGATTGGCAGGGAGCCTTCGGATTCTGTGGTCCACTCAACCATCCAGATCTTAAACCTCTGTTGCAATTTGCAACAGAGGTTTAAGCCTGGAATCTGAAAAGATAAATACAGCCTCCTGGGGCTTTTTAGTACTTCATTTTGTATATTCTTTGATTTTTTCAAGTGTTTTTTTTTTTTACTCAGTATTATTGGTGATTCAAATACCATATGTATAATTCTCTTACCTCAAAATTTTAATTAAAAACCTCTTTTAATTATGTAATAAATGGGGGATCATTGGGAGTATATAAAGATACTCCTAAATGTAAAACGTTCTTATACCTTAAATCCTTATTGCACAGACCACTTGGAAATGGGAGATCTGAATTATCTAGTGGTACTCATCTGGGTAACTGAAGGTTATTGCAACTCTTTCTTTAGGAGTTTTTGTGAAGTATATAATCTTACTTTTCTTCCTTGGTAAGTACAATGTAGGAACATAATTGAATCTTTCTTTGATAAGTGAGACACCTGCAAGGTCTCAGGGCTATCACTCAGAAAATCAATTCTCATTGTATAGTCTAAATACCCATAAAATAGAAAAGATGACACTTATTTCATACTGGCCAAGTAAGTAACCCCAAAATTATTTTTTGAAGTAAATCCACAATAATACCTTTTATAATTTGCTTCTTTATAAAAACTTAATGCAGCAAAAATCCAGATAATTAATGGTTCCACTGAGTACAGTGAGTTGATGTTTAAAGTACCATCTCTTGCTTTACAGAGCAAAACAAATGTCTTTTATCTGAAAAAATAATATAACTACATGAATGTCATTATGTAGTGTATACAATAATTAAACCACATTAAGCAAATATATTAGCTTGCTGTATTTTGATTTTTTTCCTTTAAATACATGCCTGGTGTTACTTTGAAAATAAAGTGTAATTGAGACTAATTAAAACAGTTAAATCATCACTTGAGATTTTCAATGCCATTTAGGGAAAGATACAGAATTTTTAAAGCTGTATTCATAGGCTGAACAACTAAGTTTCCCACTGTATTCATAGGTTAAACAGCTAACTTTCCCGCTGTTTTTCTGTTTGCAATACAATACATTGTGCCAGAACTGCCACTAATGAATAACATTTATTTCTTCAGGTAGTTAATCATTTAATAGACATGTTAAAAATGCTCTAATGGAAGTTTAAGCTTTTTATTAGTTTGTTTGGAGGTTTCCCCTATTAAAATTTTAGTATTGCCCATTTTTGAAGCTTAAAGACCATGATAAGTCCTCTTAAATATATAAACATATGTAATTGAAGAAACTCATGAGACCTGAGAAATTAGTCTGCTGGGAACTCAGCTAGTGGTTTTTCTTTATTGTAAGAAAAATAAGGAATATGAACAGAAGACCCACACATGCCTGCACACGTGTGCACACACACACACACATGCGTGGAGAGAGAGAGCAAGCGCACACTCAGGATATGTTTTCAATTACTTTGAGAATGAAATGAAGATGGTGTCACTTTTCATCAGGGAGTATTTTTATCATGCCTTTATTTATTACTTTATTTTATAGATTATCATTTTAACAACTTATCATAAAAAGAGATGCATTTTAAGGTATACACTGCATATTGAAAGTAATATAATCTCTTGATAACTTTTAATGTTTTCAGTATATATACTTTCCATGTCTAAATATACATGTGTGTGTATTTTCATTTTAAAGAAAGTTTGCTGCTATGATTTTGTACTTTATGGTCCCTTCCAATGTCTTAAGAATATAAAAAATATTCTGATCTATGGGATGCCCACCTTGTTTATTGAAGGTTTGAAGATTACTTATAATCTGTGAGGGAAACATTTATAGATTAAATAAATTTAGTGTAACAAATTAAAAACAGGATAAAAACAATTTATAACTTTGTGGGTTGATAATTACTTTTCTTAACTTTCAGTGTACCTTAGATAAGGAATGTATTTATTTTCCTATTCCTGCTGTGAGAGTAGCCATATAACACAAAATAGTAGCAGAAATGATAATAGGGCCTTATGTTTCGAATTCAGCTGTGACTGAGGAAAATTATTCAAACCACTTTTTATCGTTTTCTTGTTTATAGTAACTTGTAATCAGCTCACCTCAAAAACACTGTCACGATAGTTTAGAAATACCAGTGGGATCTATTTATAAGTTCAAATACACTTTAATAGTTCTATCAATAATTTACTTGTGGTTTCTATACTTTTCTGCTTTGTCCTTCCTGTGTACTTAGTCCTAGTGAGAAACCAGTGGAAGTGTCTTGGCTTGGTCCAATTAGTTATAAAAAAATATGTATTTGGAAAGTTACAGATTTGTTTAACTAGTTAAGTTTTCTGCCACTTGGAGATGAGCTCAGAAACATGTTAATAATTTCTCATAGTAAATATTTAATGACCACTTCCTATGAGCAAATCAGTGGACGAGTAGGGGCTTTGAGGACAGAAAGATGAATAGGAGTCACTTTCCTCCAAAGAACAAGGTATCTCCTAGGCCAGATAAGACTCAAGCACTTTGAATCATTTTATGTAACAGAAATTAGTAAGAGTCGTGATAGATGTATAAATAAAACGCTGTGCTTGCTCAGAGGAGATAGAGGTTACTTGTTTGGGTGAGGGGTGCAGGGAGTGAGTAGGACTATGCAGAAAGCTCACTGGTGAAAGTGCTACTGAGTTCAACCTGGAAGTATGATTTGGTCACAGCCATAGTTAAATTTTACCCCCTGGGTTTGGAGGAACAATCCTTTCCTTGATGTGTCATACCACACACTTGACTCCTTTCTCCTCTTACACACATACATTTTACTGTTCATTTTGTTTCCTTGTAGATGCTATCATCAAATGGATGCAGTAGAATAGTAGGGTTGGTACAGGGAAGGAATAATAGTCTAGCCTTCTCCCTGAACCCTAGCATTCACACAGGCACCCACACAGACAAACAGAATGAATGCCCATGTTTGTTTCTGTACAGAGCCTGGCTGGTTAAGCTAAGAGACAGTCTTTATCAGGAGGAAAAGCCTATGCAGTGCCTGGATTGAAATCTGCATAGGTCTTGTTCTCAGTTCACCTTCATCTGCTTTAGAGTTAGTGAAGATTCCTTCAGGACTGTAGCATTGCCTTGCCTATCAGTCTTAGATTGTTACTGTCTAGCCTGTGGAGATATTTTATTAGAAAATGTGTAGAGGCTGCATCAGGAATTTCCAAATGTCCTTGTAAGTGCTTTCAGTGTGAGTGTATGTAATTAGTGAATATTATACTTTAATTTTTAAAAAGGTGTTGATAATACTACACATGTATGGATAATACAGGGCAAAACGTTCTGAAAGTAACCGGTTTTTGCATTGTCCACATATATTCACTTCTGACACATGAGACATCTAACCCCAGGGCACAGAGTAATTAGCATGCAGTCCAAACAGGAAGGGTCTGAAGAGGCCTCCAGCCACCAGCCACGCCCCCACAAAAGCCAGTAATGTGACAGGTCACTTCATTTATTGTGACACTTTGGGTCAGATAGAATGGATGTATGTTTCCTGATAGAAGAGAGGTATATTGAAAAGATCTCAAATAAATAAAGAAGCCCATTGTACCACAACAACATGGTCATTTGGATATTTTATGAATTATATGCATGATAGGTGATGTTTCTACAACTGTCTTATACAAGACAAAATTTCCAGGTTGTTTATGTAGCTTTCTCTATTCTAAACAGCAGCTGAGTTAATTGATCACCATGGTAATTAGCATGGCTAAAACCCATCTGTCTGTAGAATTTAATTGTATTCTAACCATGAAAATGAGAAAGCCTGATAAACAAAAGCTTCAATTGAAAAAAAAAATAGCAAACAAAAGAGAAATCAACTCACCTATTTTGCTCAGATAAATTAAATTTAGCAGCCTAGATACAAGGAGAATTCTTTCTTAGGCCATCTAAATGATATCAGGTCCAGAGAATTTTCCTTCTTATTATCAGAATGGTTTGGGAGTCTTAATGTCTCTGTAGGCTATCTCTCTATTCTGAGAGTCATGAAACTCCCAGGCTTGTCCTCTATTCCATTGTCATTTCCATTCCACTTATGAATATTCTGTTTCACTCAGCTCATAAAATGTGCTTAACTGCTGATATGCTTTTGTTTACTCATATATTGGTAGAATATTTCAGTGCTGCTTATTCACAGAACATGAATAGCCTCTCTTTGGAGGCCTCCAAAGGACACATACTAATCAGAGAAACCACATATCCTGGCTTTCAAAATAAGAGACCCAATTTCAGATGTTGAAGGGAAAGAAGATAGGATCATTGATTTTTTTTTTTTTTCTTTACAAACTATAAATGAAATGGAACAGAAATGTCTTTGGCAACCCTAACAAAACTTATTGAGTTTTGAGTCTTATTTTTCTGTATCTCCTTATTTTTCTACAAAACAACCTAAATTACTATTAATCTTAAATGAAGACATGGTTTGATTTCACGTTCTTACTTCAGTGTGTTTCATCTAGAATGTAGAATTGTGGTGAGACCTTCATGCCTGTGACTAAGAGACACTAAACCAAATGTTAAGGATAACTCATAAATTACTGCTTCTACAACATAAAATATACTGGCATTAGATTGACATCAAAAAGTGGAGCCCCACTGAAGTCATGGTTTCTGCTACTAAGATTGTGCTCTCAGACTATGTCTTTAGAGAAAAATTTAAACCAAACAGGATCATCAACTCCTGAACTTGCAGTAAGCCAGCCTAAATTAAAAAGCAGGGACAATTTAAGGTAGGAGGTATACTTTGTGTTTGTTGGGATGGATATGTAGCAAATTTATCTAGCAGTTAGCCTCAGGTCTCTACCTTCTCTTTTGTAGTCCTAGGTAGATCATTCCTTTCTGGTATTGAATTCTTCATCTAAAATAGCTAGGATCGGGGCTTCCCTGGTGGCGCAGTGGTTGACAATCTGCCTGCCAATGCAGGAGACATGGGTTCGAGCCCTGGTCTGGGAAGATCCCACATGCCACGGAGCAACTAGGCCCGTGAGCCACAATTACTGAGCCTGCGCGTCTGGAGCCTGTTCTCTGCAACAAGAGAGGCCGTGATGATGAGAGGCCCGCGCACCACGATGAAGAGTGGCCCCCACTTGCCGCAACTGGAGAAAGCCCTCGCACAGAAACGAGGACCCAACACAGCCATAAATAAATAAATAAATAAATAAATAAATAAATAAATAAACCCAAGTTAAAAAAAAAAACAAAAAACTCACCTATCCTGTATTCTGCTAAAAAAATAAATAAATAAATAAAATAAAATAGCTAGGATCATCCTAGATAAAAGGTACCTCAATAAGAGAAAAAGAATTTATCTTATAATAAAATAGGATCTAGGTGAATCACTTCTTACAAAGAAGGCTGCAAGTTCTTTCCTTTGAAAATATCAACTCATTGTGACTCTGTGACCAAAAAACATCAACAAAATACAAGCATCTTAAAAAACTAGTATCAAACATTTAATCAAGTTACATTATTCTATCCTTGTATACAACAACAGTATTCTATATCTGCAGTAGTGGAAAAACAGTCACACATACACACACACACATATACACACACTAGAACTGGGTTGGATACACAGATGAGTAAGACAAAGCCTGTTGTGGCTCTGAAGTAAAAAAAAGGAGGGTTTATGTTCACTGGATTTGTCACATTATCTGAATGCCCTTGGACAAAGCATGTATTTCTCTGAGGCTCATTATCCTCTTATATAAACTAGGGATAATGACAATGATCTGTTTTCCATAAGATTTTGCTGTGGGCTTAATGGATAGATAATTTGAATTTGTCCTGTAAATAGAAAAGCACTCTACCGAAGTTTTTTTCCCTCAATGAGTAGAGGCAATAATTAACAACCCGGAAAAGTTAAGAAGAGAGAATAGAATTTATATATCCTGAAGGTGATATGTAGATTAATTTTTAACCCCTCATTGACTAGGACTGGGTGCTTTTGTGCTTTTAGAGCTGTCCCTACTCTCTTCAACCTTGCACTCCAGGCTTCTCAGGGTAGTAGCAAGAGTCTGTCACTACTTTGTTTCAAAACCCCAAGAAGTATCCTTCAAAAGTTGAAAATAAATCCATTCAGAGTGTATTATCTCAACAACCTATTCAGTGTCGTTTTTAACCATAGCAGTCTGTGAGCTGTTCTTCAGTGTTGTTTTTAACCAAAGGAAGTAGACAACAAGGTTCTGCTTGTAAGGCGCTTACAGAATTATTATTGAGCAGAAAGAACATAATGAAAAGACAATCCATTCACCATAATTAAAAGTGTTGCAAAGTAAGTCAAGTTAGTAGACAATCCAATTGTTGTGGTTGATGCCAAAAGTCTAAGTATGGTCTTTCCCATAAATTATGGTTTGGAATCATTATTATGGATGGTCATGTGTTAGATGGAACAATGAGAGAGCCTCATTCCACATACCTTCCTCAAAGTCCTTTTTTTTTATTTTTTAACCAAATCCTCAGAGCAATTTACAGAGCTGAGCAAATCAACACTCAGGGTGGATGCCCAGAGTCATTTGGACTGGACAGTAGGGGACTCCTTGGGACAATTGGTAACAGCCATCTAGAAGTCCCCTTGAAGAACTGCTATTTTGATGGTGGTCATTGATCCTGTGGCCGTGGAACAGCAGATGCAGTCTCTCAGAGCAGGACCTTCAAACCTTTGTGATGGTTCGAAGTTAGTTAAAAAGAATCAACAAGAAACTTTGATCACATTCTCAATATGTGTATATTTACAAACTATATGTAGTACTGTATAACATTATAAAATACAAAAAGGATAGATATTTTAAATGGATCGGTTAAATACTACTTTCTACTACTTTTTGTCTACCCTCACCAATGCATCTGGAGGTGCAAGAACCTTACTTTTGAGACCATCAGAGAAAACAATTAAGACTCTGATGCTCTGGATATAGGCCCAAGGAGCAGGCTTCCTTTCAGGGTGGCATAGGTTAGGATCAAAACAGGAAGGCAAGTATCTCAAGAAAGCCTACCCTTAAGAGGTACTGCAGAGAACCATGCATGTAATGGCACTTCATGGTCTGAGAAGACAGTGTCCCAGCCACAGCCACTGAGTCAGGTGCAGCTGGAACACAACTCTGCCTGCCCTAGCTTTCCCACCTCTTGTACTGGCTTCGGGGGCAAAAATGCAAAGGGTGTTTGAGGGACTCTGTAGAGAGTCCATGTGGGAACTGACAGTCAGATGATGAAGGTGTGCCCAAAAGAAAAGAGGGAGATAAGGAAGGCAGATTCAGAACGTCTTTACCTTTGCTGCCCCGTGGCTGGAAAAGTTTATCAGTGCTTTAGAAAGACAGTACTGCTGAATAAACAAAGCTGTGATTTTGTTATGCTTGTACTTTTGAAGCAGATACTGTTGCTGCCCCAGCTCCATCTCCCTGAGCCCAGGCTTGTGTTCCTGTAAATGCTGACAGCTTCCCATTTCCAGAGCCCTTGTGTCTTAGTTTCTATGTCTCTGGGGAGCTTGCTCAGACCTCCTCAGCTTGGAAGTGCTGGGGCTCTAATGTCTCCAGAAACAACTCTCAAGCAGCAAAAGATGGGATTTGGTGGATAAATGCCCCAGCTTCTCCATCTTTCTGTGGGGCAATTCTGAAGTCCGCTCCACACGGTGCCTCAGAGGTGTTGAACTGCAGTGGCCCACGGCAATGCTGTGTTCACTAGGTTTTCTCCCTGCCCTGTCTCAGTTTATCCACTTCTCCCTTGTGCATCCTGGAATGCCCTCCCAAACAAAGACTGTCTGCACCCACATCCTTGTCTCAGTGTTAACGTCTGAGGAGAAACAACCATAAATGAATTTGGGTGGGCAGGGGTGGTGGTGGTGGTTACATATTTATCTATTGTGTTGTGTGTGGGTTTTCTTCAGTCATTTCTTCCAGATTCTCAAACAATTCATTTACATTTTACAAAAAGATAAACATGACGGGTTTACACCTCACATCATCTGGTCAAAATCTTGATGCCTGGTTCCAGGTTCAATGTGGGTGTGTAGCTTTCACTAATTCTATCTATTCTGTAACAGTGTTCTCAATTGTTGCTCTAAATTGGCTGATTCCGATTCGAGAGTGCTCTGTCAATTAAGCTCACAGTTTTATGTATTCGGTAATTACAATATATAATAAAATGTAGACAGTTTGACATAGGTCTTAATGGCATGGACTTTGGATGTACTGAGATTCAATTCCCCCACTTTGACACTTTTAGTTCTGTGCATAAATTTCTTTATGTTTTAAACAAGAGCGTCAGTGTTGATACCCCGTTGACTCCTGAGAAGTCCACCTGGCGTTGGTTTGTGGGCTTGTTTTTAAGCATCAATCACGTTATGATACTTGATTAAGGATGTGTTCCATATTCTGCCCACAACTTCTTGAGATCAGTTCTTCAGTAGAGGTTATACAGATTTGACACTTATGTGTGCAAATTGGTAATTTGTATGCACATTTATTACAGAGGCCTTATGTGTATCTCTCATTGTTTTGACAATATTAGCAAACATTAGAGAGACACAGACTTAAGTATCAGTTATTTGTATGCAATTCATGAGACTTATTGTGGTTCTTTGAAGAAAATTCATATTCTCTGACCAATTTGTTTTACATTTGAAATATGGTTAGAATAGCAGCGTTATAGGTAATGAATAAACGTCTTGTTTCATTTTTCTTTGTATCATATCATCATGTTCAAATGTATTCTTAAGCATATACTTGGAGATTTTTTTTTTTTTTTGGAGATGTTTTGATTTAGCTTTTTTTTTTTTTTAAGTATTTGTTTATTTATTTATTTATGGCTGTGTTGGGTCTTCGTTTCTGTGCGAGGGCTTTCTCTAGTTCCGGCGAGCGGGGGCCACTCTTCATCGCGGTGCGCGGGCCTCTCACTATCGCGGCCTCTCTTGTTGCGGAGCACAGGCTCCAGATGCGCAGGCTCAGTAGTTGTGGCTCACGGGCCCAGCTGCTCTGCGGCACGTGGGATCTTCCCAGACCAGGGCTCAAACCCGTGTCCCCTGCATTGGCAGGCAGATTCTCAACCACTGTGCCACCAGGGAAGCCCGATTTAGCTATTTTATCATCTAAATTTATAGCCCAAGATGAAAACTCCTTCTTGACACTAAGTGCCAAATTATGTACTTTGTGAGACCTTTTTGTTCACAAGAGTCACAAAGGGAAGTACCTCTTCACTCAAGTGATTTTTATTCCTCATAGCCTTAGTTAATATTACACTATCACACATATGTTCAAGTTTATAAGAGGTTGTCAAAAGCAAAGATGTTGAAGATACGCTTGGGATCATACTAACATTAGTCAGAGTGTCCCAAGTTTGTACACCTTTTTTCCTTAGATTAGCAATGTTTTTATATTAAAATATGGCCAATGTTAGAGACACAAGTTGTGATAATTTCTCTCTGAATATGGCTTTTAGATGTAATAGGGAAATCATTTCTAAGAGAATTTCTGCAGTAACTGTGTAAATTGTAATAAGCATTTTGCCAACCTATAAAATTCCATTTGAGTGTCCATGGTGGCATAATACTAGTTCGTTGTTGAAAGAGAAATGCTGAGCATGTGTTTAGCAAATCTCCTGATCATGTTTATGTAATCTTTAGTCTATGACTACATAATGTGTTTCAAGGAAAAGATATGTGACATTTCTTAACAGTGGATTGTCTTTACATGATGTTAAGATAAGACATTAGGAGAAATTGTGAAATTTACCAAGAATGGATCAATAGTGTGCTTTTTAATGAAAAAAACAGAACTATTGATACAAGTTAGTGGCATCTTTTTCCCCTTGTACACAAAATCAGCACTTCTTAAATATTGCCCAGTAGGTAGGAGCATTTCTAGAATGATTATATAAGTCTGTCTTAGGTGAGTTGAGTGAGATGGAAGAAACTTTGCCTTAACTGCAAAAGGATGATTGAATATTTTGAGATCAAGATCTTCCTGAAAAGACAGGATGCTGTTTGAAATGCATTGGAGCAAAGAAGTTTGTAGTTCAGAAAGATGTAAATAAAACACTGCTCAGAAGACATTTTGTTGCTTATCTTGCAGCTGCTATTTACTCAAGATTCTGGTTATTTAATTATACTTTATTCCAGCAGATATTCAAGGTCATAGTCACGGCAGATTTTTAATTATATACAGGGCTATACACAGTGGAAACATTTCACCCTGGGGAGCCCCCCAGAATGGCTATAGCCACTTTATTAAGTGAGCTGCTGCAGTTTGCTATGGTTGCTAAATCAAAGGTTTGTGTATGTTTTGTTCCTTCAGGCAATAGTTGTTCCATAGTTTTCATTTTTGACTAATTGGAAGTACAAACAAATAAACCTTTGAAGAAATAAAAACAGTTTTTACATTTTTATATAGTTATTACCCAAATAGTATCGAATAGTATACAGGAAACTTTAACAACAGCAAAAATGGCCTGTAAGTTTAGTGTGTGTATACAGACCTAAATTTAATTAATATTTGTTAAGGTTCAGATATATACACTAAATTGTGGCTTAACACTGTAAAAACAGAAACCAAGATAAAATATTGTTTCACTTTTTTAAAATCTTAAGGTCATATTTTTCTTTCCTCATGGTGTGGTTGGAACCAAGTATTTTGGAAACTGACCTAGGGAATTGGAGGGGTAAAATCCATTCTTAGTGCTACAGAAAGTATATGTTATTATACTATCATACTCTAAATAATAATTTTGAAAGCATTTTCTATAAGCAATCCTGTTTGTCCAGTCTACTTACAGAAGCTATGTAAATTAATGTGGTTGTCTCTCTGAGCTGTTGAGTCCAACTATGAATTTTGGACATGGGATCCATTAAGTTAGAACTTGAAAGGAAAATACAAAGAATAATAGGAAATCAGTTGAATCTGCTACTTTAGCATGACTATTTTAAGAAAGCAAACTGAAGACTATAACTTTATATATGTCTATTATTAGATTAAAATTCCTCTTCTCTAGTAAATGGTTAAAGTCTTTTATATCTCAGTTCAAAACTTTCTTCTTTCATTAACAGATTTCTGGTCTCTGTGCATTACATTCTGTTTTTGTTCCTTGCTACATTCACTTGGGAAGAAAATAAGGAAGAATGGTCCTTCCTTGTATAAGAGCCCTGATGGGGATACTCAGAACTTGTGAAATCAGGAGTTTTTAACATCTGCTGAATGTGCTACTCATAAACATAGTTATTAATACCTTTTCTACCATGCCTGTAGCCAGGGTGTGAGTGTACCCTTTCCAACACTATTCATCTCAGCAACCCCCCTCCACCTTGACTCTTAAAAGTTTCCTTTTGTATATACATTAAGTAGCTATTTGCAGTAGCTGTGTAACAACCATCCCAAAGCTCAGTGGCCTAAAACAAAAATTATTTATTCTCACTCATGTATCTGGGGTCAGATAGAGTTTGACATACATAGACTAGGCTTGTATGGTGTTACCTCCTACGTTCAGGTTGGATCCACATCTGCTCCGTGTGTCTCTCATCCTTGTTAGCCTAATAGGCTACCCAGTATATGTGCTTCTTATGGAAATAGCAGAAGCAGAGGATGGTTGAATAGAAACACAGGATGACTCCTAAGGCCTAGGCTCAGAATTGACACACCAGTACTATATATATTATAGCCTAATATAATATTAGGCTAGATATGAATTCTCCTGTCTCAATCAAGTCATATTCCCAAGTGCAGTATCAATGGGGCAGGAAAATGAAGTGGTTAACTCTAGAGGGACTACAGGAAAGTCACATGGCAAAGAATGAGGAAACTATGGAAGGATGAATAACTGGAACAGTAATGAAATCTATCATAGTATACACTTAAGAATTGGCCCCAGTGCCCTTTTCTCTCTCAAAACAATGCTGTGTGAGGAAGCTCTAGAATACTCTACCTAATTACGCTAGTGATTCTGTAGATCAGACTTCAGAGAATCAATCCATTTATAGTTTCCCCTAGACCAGTGCAGCCCAAATGTGATCCGTGGACCTGCTGCCATTCCCATGAACCCTTTGTTCTTAGTCCACAATAAGATAAGGAACTTGCACCAAATGTAAATTAACTATGAACCTGAGTGCATTGTTTAGTTTGCTAAAATTGTTTTTTATAGCAAGAAATTTTTGACAAAGGAAGCAGTATGTTGATTTTCAACCCAGCAGGCTCTTCATCACACAGCAGACAAGCACTTTGAATAGCATTGCCCTAGAACTTGTCTAGCAAGTTCGTAGATCATATACAATCTCCAGAACTGAAGTTAAAACATAATGAATTCAATAACTTTATATTGGCATTAATGGTCCTATCTTTTTGAAACTATTCCATTAGTAGTACAGATGCATTCAGGGAATAATATAGTATTAGGCTAGATGTGAAACCTGGCAGTTATGTAAAAGCATAAGAAAAAGGGAGTATAAAATATGACCGTATCCTAAGCTCAGTACTCTTAAAATATAGTCATTTTCCTAGATCTAAATAGAAAAATATGTTTTCCATTGCCTTTTTCAACATAGTCTAGAAACATTTATTGTGTTTCCTAACGTTGTACAAGGTACGTACCAAAATACAGCTGTGATACAATAAAATACTTACTGCTATTATTAATATTTATGTGCTTTGTCATACCTATTATCTCATTCTTATTAGATTGAAACATTTTTCCATTTTTTATTTTCATTTAGGAGCTATCAATAAATTATTTGTAATGTCTTTGGGAGAGTAAATGGATAAAATCAGGTCATACTTAATGGGGTTTATATTTTCAGTATTATGTCGACAGCCACAGTTATCTCAGATTTATTAGAAAAAAATTAAGGAAATAGCTCTGGGGCCTAACATTTCTAGAAATTGTGTCAAGGAAAGCCAAATTTAAAATATTAAGTGTATGTCTCCATCTCTACATTCTATTACATATGTTACTTCTTCTGTTTGAAGCAATAAATTGGGCTAAGCCTCACCATCCTCTGAACTCCTAAAATGTTTGCTGCGTAGAATTCGTTGTTTACTCCTTTGTGTTATTTTTCTGTGTGCCTGTTTAGCTAAATGACATTTCTCTCATTTCTGCTTTAGATTTTATAAAACATTTCCACGTGTCTTTTTTGCTTATTTGTTTGTTTGTTTTTGGTCCTTGGAGTCCTGTGGACAAGTTAATGTCCTCACTGTTTTGCAGATGAAGAAATTGCCACTGAGATTAAGTGATCTTCCCAAAGACACACAGGTAGAAAGCAGTACAGAACACTCCATTCAAACATACTTATTTTTAAGAAAGCTTATTCACCTTAGCCCTTTTACAATGGAGGTGACAAATATAATATGTGTGTATGACCCTTTATCCCCCTTCCACACTCAGGGTAGGTGCTAATAATTATATATGGTAGTCTTTCCCCTAGAACATGTCTGCAGTCTTCTCAATGCACTACTCCAGGAAAAATCACATAATTTTTTGGAGTTGGCATTCAGGATTAAATGTGTTTGATTTTCCATCTATATATCTTGCTTTGTTAGGACTTATGTCTTTTGTGTTTGTGCCCTATAATATCTACTATTGTACTTTGCACAGGATAATAAAGACTAAATAAATATTGTTATTAATTTATGGTTAAATGGATATAAGTCATAATGTGGTAGAATTTGATTTACTGTAAGGAAGAATTTTTCCTTTTATTATCATTGAATAATTTATTTCTAGATATTACTCAGCCTCATCTTGTGCCAGGCACTGTGTTATGCATTTGAGACTCAAGGATTAATTTATCCACTGGGGCATGAAAGGGAGGCAGAAAAGGATATACCATAGCAGACAGAATGTTCAAGGGCCGGGGGCCCAATGATGGGTTATAAACATTGCTGAATGTAGCTCACCCCTGAGGACTGGGGGCCACCTGGGCACCCCGTGGATCGCTATTCACAAAGAAAAGGGTCTCACATGCATTGGCCAGACCCCAAAAACACACCTTAATTTACAAAAGCAGTCTAGCAGGAGTACATGTCATAAGTTTGACTGCAGGGTTTGTGAATTCTGGTTTCAAAACTGCAAATGAACCTATTCAGTCAACGAATGGATTGATTGCTTGACTTCTCCTGTACTGCTTCCTCATATGTAAATGCACATAAATATCTTGCTTTAAGAATACTCTGAATTTCATTCATTCAAAAAATATTTATTGAAAGCCTCCTATTAGCTCCCATTATGTCCTGATGTAACAATGAACAAGACCCAGTCGTTATTTTCCAGCTTTTGTTCTGGGAAATGGAGGACAGGAAACGAATGAGTATTTTAGGCAAAGGCAATAAAACAGTGCATGCTAAGTTTTTTGTCACAATGCCTGACCCAAGAAATTCTGATTCCCTCCCCCCTTTCCCACTTACCATATCATCATGAGGTACGCTGTTTATTTTTTTAAATTTAAAAATCTCTCTGTTCCATAATTACTAGTGAGAATAGCAATTGTCACTGTACTAGTTTTCAAATCTTTCTACAGGTATAAATGACAGATGCACCTGTACAAAATGGCCCATCAGAAGATGTCAGGGATCCTGTCTATAACACCCATAACAATTAAATATTGTGCACTTACTTTCTGTAAGGCTCTCATGGGTGTAGCTATGTAAGACTTCAGCTCTTCTTCACAAAAGTTAGTATCCTGAAATACGTAATAAGATAAAGATGTAGGCAATGCCAGCTGAATATGTCTTTGTAAGACATATGTCAGGCACCCACAAAAAATCCTGTAGGTGAGAGAAAAAAATCAAAACTTCCAAACTTCAGTTACTGTTTATTGGATACTTTTGTATTTAAGCATTTGGGGTTTATGATGATTCCTAATTTTAAGAACTATATTTTTTATAATGGAGAGTGTGAGGCATTGGACAGGACAATGATGAAGGCTATATTGAATGCTAGACTGGAAACTTGAACTGGAGAAAGCAGGAGATGAGGGCTAACGTTTGACTATGTGGACCGAGACTCAGCTTCCGGTGGATAGAAGTCAGTCTTACTTCCTATCTGATGTCCTTAGCACTTGTTTCTATATAATGAATAATAAAACAGACAGGAAAAACACCCAAGGAATGTTAACAGATTGTTTTAAGGCAAGAGAGATTTCTGAGGGCTAAAAAAGTCAGAGATTTCCTTACAGAATTCACTTTAATATGACCAATATCTCTTGAGTGGCATTCCATGCCCAGTGTGGAAGGAAAGATTTTTCTACTAACGTCTCTTCCAGTAAACAGATTATAAACACAGTTTTCAGAGCAGGAACTGTGTCATGTTAATTTTTTCATTCCAGCAGTGGTTATGGTGCCCTGTCCACGTTGAAGTAGCACGCACTCAGGAAGTATTGGTTGAATGTATTTTTCAAGTGGCCTTTTATTCCTTGACAAAAACACAGACAAACACGCTAGTTCTTAAATCACTGCCATTAGTGGCCACTCCAACTGCTTTCCTGCCTCTTTTTTCTTAATCACAGAACCATGATGGGTGGACATGGGCTTCAGGGGAGGCTCAGCTGCCCCCAGCCCAGGGAGTATGTTGTATGAGTATGAGCCAGTCATGGTAACTCCATTCCCCTTACCGGGACTGGAGTAGACTTGCAAACATGCCCAGTGAGACAGAGGGTGTGCCTGCTTGGGGTGGGCATGGGGGTTCCAGAAAGATTTCTGCTATCTTAAAAAGAGACGCATGTGGGGAAAAGCCCTTTCTTTGGCCTCTGAATCCTACCCTGTGAGGAGGAGATAGCTGGAGGAGAACATTTTGAGGAGAACAGCCAACACACCGAGGATGGCAGCAGAGAAAAGTAGAAGCCCATGACTACGTTGCAAAGCCTTGAATTAACCAACCCTGAATATGTTCTAACTCTACATTGCCTATGTGACAGGACACATTTTATTAAATCATTTTTCAGTTTGGTCATCTGTTACTTGCAGCCTAAATTAGCCTATAATAAGATCAGTGGATTGATTAAACACATGGTGCTGTGCAAATAAAGTAAAAGAGCTCTCCCTGTGTGCAGAATCTCAGAAGGATTCATTCAGCAAATATTTCTTCAGAGCTTACTAATTTTCAAAAGTTGATAGATTGAGAGAGAATGTGTTTCTATCGAGGTTTTGGACTCTGTAGCACAAACATGAAATGGATAGTAAAAACCAGTTGGTATTCAGTGTATTTTCCATGCAAGCTCTTTATATGTATGAAAGGATTGTCTTTGAGTCCCTTTTTTAAACCAGAAGTGAAAATAGAAATAGCTAAGTTGGACAACCATGCAAAATTCTCACATGATATCATAATTTTGTGAAACATGCCATCCTAATGGTTTAATGAATACTAATACTCTGGTACTTTTTAATTTATTCAGTTTTTGTACTTCCCAAGCCCCTATTTTATTTTAGATATATCCCTAGGTCTAATGTAGAGATGTTAGAAAGTCATGCTTTCGAATTTACTATTTTATTTAAGGAAAATGTTAAATAGATAGTTTTCCTATGTGCACAGGTGCTTTAAAATGCTTTTTTTTTTTAATATTCCAGATGCAAAGGCAATGCTGTTTTTACCTTTCTTTTTTATCTCGAAATACTGAAAGAGATGACCTGTAGTTCTTCCTGCCTCTGAAATTGGTATTTTCTAACTTAAAATGTAGCTTTGTTCACACCTAAGACCCCTGGAGAACAAAACAAAATCTTCATTTCTTTTTCAAGCAGTACCCTGCCAATCTAAGAAGAAAATAGAACCTTGTTTCAGTCGCTGGCTTCTAATAGCATGGTATCTGTAGCAATCTCACAGAAGATTAGTAACTCTAGCTCAATTTAAAAGTTAGCATTGTGAAACACACATTGAGTGTGTTTCAGAATAAAATCTAGTAAGATTTAAAAGCAGTTATTCATGATTTATGAATAAAATAACAGTTCAGAGCAACAGACAAACTGGCAAGAAGGACTTAAGTTGATGGGAGAAGAACGTTCTATCTTTTCTCTTCCTTTGCAAAAACAGTAGTAACAGAAGAACTTACATGTTGCCCGTTCTGCCTAGTGGAATCATCTTAGTGTGAAAACATCATACTTAGGGTTCCACTGTCTAAATGCAGCTCCTGATTCCCATCAGGCATTCTTTAAGATCTCAGTCAGTGCTTGTAGAGTGGAGGACCACTTTGGGTCTTGTCCCAGAAAATAACGTCAGATTTCTTTTCTGCTAGACATGTGAGAGATTATCTGATTATTATTAATATGTGGGTTCCCAGGGAAGCCAGACAGATGCTGGTATATCATTAGTCATTTTTTCCCATATAGTCTTCTAGTTTTCTAGCATAAACCAGAGTAGGACTCTGAAGATGCCTCTTTGGGTTCACAGATAGATTCCTTTTTAGCAATTTATGTAAACACAATTCCATCATTCTCAATATTCATTCAATGCTAGTATGGATTGTCCTTTATTAAAGGCAACACCTTTTCTTCTATCTCATCCGAAAAAGAAAAAAATTTTAGATTACCACAGGAGTGGTCCGACCAGAAAGCAAGCTTGACTTATATTGACATATGTTTTGTAAGCCAAGGGTATATTGCAAGCATTTTTTTATTGAGAAATAATCGATGTATAACATTATATTAGTTTCAGGTCTACAACATATTGATTCAATATTTGTATATATTGCAAAATGGTCACCACCATGTCTCGTTAATGTCCATCACCACACATAGTTACAAAATTTTTTTCTTGTGAGGAGAACTTTTAATACCTACTCTCTTAGCAACTTTCAAATATACAAGTATTAGTAATTATAGTCACCATGCCGTACATTACATCCTCAGGATTTACTTATTTTATAACTGGAAGTTTGTACCTTTTGACCACCTTCACAGATTTTGCAAGCATTTTTAATAATCTCTAAAGGATAATATGTATTAAAATATTCACAAGTTCCTAATTTGACAGGCTGACTCCATTATATACAGCAGAGGTCCCCAAGTCCCAGACTGCGGACCTCTGTCCGGGCCGCCGGCTGTTAGCAACTGGGCCGCACAGCAGAAGGTGAGTGGCAGGCGAGCGAAGCTTCATCTGCCACCCCGCGTCGCTCCCCATCGCTCGCATTACAGCCTGAACTATCTCTCACATACCACCTGAACCACCACCCAACCCGCCCCCCGTCCGTGGAAAAAACTGTCTTCTCTGAAACCGGTCCCTGGTGCCAAAAATGTTGGGGACCGCTGATGTACAGTATATATTTTCCAAACATATGATTATATCTTGTTTAACATAGTTAAACATAGTTATTTACTATTAATTTTTTTTAATTGAAGTATAATCGACCTACGACACTATGTTAGTTCCTGGTGCACAACATAGTGATCTGATATTCCTGTACATTATGAAGTGATCATCATGATCATTTTGTACTAAGTCTGTCAAGTCACCATACAAAGTCATTACAATATTATTGATTATATTCCATGCTCTACATTTCTGCTCCATGATGCATTTACTTTGTAACTGTAAGTTTGTACCTCTTAATCTCCCCCAGGTATTTCACTCATTCCCCCTACCCCTTGCTGTTAAATTTTTGCTTTACAGTTATGGTTATAGAGAGAAAGGTAATCTTATTTGAGATGGGAAATGATCTCTTCTGAAGTATCATCCATCAGCTCATACAATTTCTATTCATTTATTTAGTCCTGCGGCAAACACTTAAGTTATCTGCTAAATGTTAGGAACCGTGTATGGTGCTAGCACCAGAGAGAAGCTTGCCTATGGTGGTGACCAGCACCAGAATAAGTGGATGTATAAAGTATTGAAAAGAGAAGGAGAAGAAGATCCACTGAATATTAACCTCATTTGTTCAGTTCTCCCCTCTTGATCTGCTTAACTGGTTACAGAAATCTGACTGTCTACTGCTTAGAGTAGGTGATGCAATTAAATTAAGTCATGATGTCATAAATAAAGAATAAAATAAAATTTACCTCTGCTACATATAAGCAAGTGACTTTCTGTTTCGGAGTAAGTGGTAATAATGAGGACTAATGCATAAGGTTCCCTTGACTTTTAAATAGGCTAATAAACATTAAGCACTTATTGTAATGCCTGGGACATATTTAGTAAATACTAGCTTTTGTGAAGAATATTACTGTAACCTAACATTCATCAATATTCTGAAGAATATGTAAATGATGTGCTACATAACTTTAATTTGCCCAGAGATTTCTTTGCTCCCAAACACGTAGACCACGCAATTTTCCTATGTTACTTCCAAGCAAGTATTCATTCAACAAGTATTTATCAGATACCCACTGTGAATAATAATACTATCCAGAAATTTATAATCTTGTTGAACAAGCAAGAGAAAGGTAAATATAAAGTAACAAAGAGATATAGAATATGATTCAGTGTTAAAATCAATGATATAAGCAAGGGATACCATTCTGTCTCTTGGCCTATACTAGACATTGTTAATCATTTCCATTTTTCCCCATTTAATATAGAAACAAGTTCAGAACCCTTTTTAAGATAGTACTGCAGGAAGCCATTACCTTTGAGTTTACCTACTGGGTAAACTATTTGCCATCTCTAACAAGACAAGTTTTAAAGAAAATCAAGGATACTTACTCAAATATCTTTTCTGGCACCTCAGCATAATTTTTCTGCCCCTGTAGTCATAAAGTCTTCATCTATGAATCCTCTGCCCTTATTTTTCTCTCCTGACCATGTCTCCCACCATCATTGAAATGATTTATAGTAAAATAACAATGAGATGTTATTTAGTATATGGATAGATCACGCTGCCAGTTGGAAAACAAGATGAGTCAAGCCATCACTTCAGTATGTGGGAAGCAAGTAAACCACTGCAGTGGCCACCAACACTGTTCGTCAGTTTCCAGTTCTCCCTTTCTTCCAGTTACCTGCTCTGGTAGAAGTAAAAGTCTGGCCATGTGATTAGCTTTGGCCAGTGAAACGTAAACAGAAGTATTTTAAAAACTGATGGGCAATTCTTCATCTTCTGATTTCCCTCTGCCATGACTGTTAATTTTACAATAATGATGCCTCATTAGCTCAGGTCCCAGAGTGAGAAAACAGGAGGCAGAGCCCTATCAACCCAAAGTAGACATGCAGTGTGAGTAGGAAATAAAATTTTATTATTAAAACCACTGAGACTTATGCCAGCATGATTTCACCTCTCATGACTAATACTACTCTATGACTGTACGTAGTTCAAGGGAAGAATCCATGGAGGAGGCTCACCAGACCAGGTAACAATATTGAAGAGACTTGATAGCATGAGATTTGATGAGGAAACAAAAAGTCTCATCTCATTCTAAAATGCTCTCCATTGTGAAACCCAACATTGATTTACTAATAGCTTTTGTGGGGAAAAGAGATCCACATGGAATGTACACAAAACTCTTTTTAAAAAAAAATAATAGCATGAATTTAGCCATTAAAGTAAAAGGCCGCTTTTTATTATCTCAGTGAAAATCCAAGTACAAGGCTTTTTGAATTGTCTCAAAAGTCTTCAAATTACTTGGCCTTCAGCATTGACACATAGTTTCAAGGTAACATGACCTTTTTTGTAACTTCTGTGTGTGTGTGTGTGTGTGTGTGTGTGAATGTGTGTGTGTGTGTGTGTGCGTGTGAGAGAGAGAGAGAGAGAGAGAGAGAGAGAGAGATCTTGATGTGCTTAGCTTAGCACTTTTAGGGCCCAAAAGAATTTTAAAGAACATTGAAGAATACTGGGCATTCATATGCATTTTCTGTTTAATTAATTGTTGTATCATTTTTGATTGAAGTGAGTTACATATTAAACAACTATCTTGAAAGTCACTGGCTTTTGACATATAGATGTTTATCACCATCACAGTACATGAATTGTTTGCATTAATATCTAATAGCTTTGACAATTCTTTGATCTATTCTGAGATATGTAGTCATTTCTACTGCCTTTATTTTTTCTGTCTGAGGTGGGAAGGGAATTTGTTTCCTTGAATCTCAATGACAAATCAAAATTCAGCTTTATTTACTTGTATGCATCTTAGCTTTGGTCCTATAAAGTACTTGATTATTTCTTTACAAGAGAATGAGGATGAGATACCATTCCTCCATTTTTCATTGTATTTATATTTATCACCTTTTTTCTTACTCATTTATATGCACAAAAACTATTTTTTATTTTAGTGCTGCATCATAGTGCAACTTTTATAAAGGCATTTTAAATGACAATAAGATATCCAAATATAAGCTATAATTCATCTTACATATGGTGCTACTAGTGAAAATATCTGAGGTTGAAATCAGATGAACAGTTATCTCCTGAGCATTACTAGATTTGCACACACAAAAGCTATGACAGCTGTGTCCCAATTTGCTCTACTTTCTAACAGCTGGACAGTCACTTTCAATAGTAATCATAGGGTATTTCTCCATTTTGAAATATTAATATGTGAAAAAATTGTTCTGGAATTCAGTGAAATCTGGTAATGAAAAATGACTGAGTCTATAAATAGCACTAAAGCCATATAGGTTAATAAACATTTAAGTACAATTATAGATATACATAGTTTGTTTATATGTATATATGAGATATAACTAATATACATGTTAAATAATATGTTAATTTATATTTTAATAATAAATATAAATTTGTATGTATGTATGTGTGTGTGTGTGTGTGTGTGTATATATATATATACCACAAATAATAAACCATGTGATTCTTATATTAACTCCCAGTTAGTTTTCTCTTAGGAATTGATGAGCCCTTTAGTCAGATGTGATTAACAAAATGTTTTGTCTTTGCCACACAAATCAAGCTTTTAAACATTAGGGTATCTCAGGGTCAGCTTCTCTGTTGCACACTGTTCAATTCCATGTCAGCTTTGTTGGACTGATTACATCTTCCTGAAACTTACCCTGTAAAATAATTTCAGAGAATTCTCACTCTTTGAGAATAATCATAGTTCATACTTTAAGTAGCTTTCCTTGACAATGTTTCTAAGAATGTTGGTTTTCCTATATTAAGTGTTTTCTAGAAGAAATACTAAATCTACTGCTTTCTGGGAATGACTTTTCTTTCTGTTTTGCCTGTTACCTTCCTATATCTCTGAGCTATGCTGGCAGTGGGAAAAGCAGATATTTTTGTCATTAAGGTTGTCTTGTTTTCTGGGTGTGTTAAGTTGGTATGATTGAAAAGACCTTGCTCTTCAGCAGCCTAATCTATGATACTCTCTGTCATGCTGTTCAACATTGCCCTTCCCCATCTGCCACAGTTCCGAATGTTATTGTTTCATTTTTTTCATATCCTTTACAAATAAACAACATCACAACACAAAGAGACTATAGTAGAAGAGAACTATCAGAATTAATTAATTTGAATTATCTTAATGTGATAAAATACAGCATAGTTAATTTAGGGCAATCTTTATTTTCACTGATTTTAATTTTCTAAAACCTTAGACCAAAAATTATTTCCATTTTAATGTAATTTTATGATCACTTCTATAATCTACCTATAAAATACAAGTGGTCTTGAAGGAAAGAGTATAATTGCTCGCTGTTGTACAATAAATAACAAGACCAATCCTTGTTCCTTAAAAGATCTAGTGAGGTGAGGAATAATAAATATCAATGTAGTGCTTTGGGCATTACTACACTGCTGGTGACTGTTACTGGAAAATGTTCAAAAGGACTTTACGGTACTCTTTTTTTCTTTTTTGATGGACTCAGATTTTTAAAGAAGAATAATTTTGAGCTCAGGGATTTATCAATTGATTACTCTCCAAAAATATCATCTCTAAATTGTTACTCTGAGGAAGTTTGTTTATAAAACATTAACACTTTGGTTTGTGCGAAAGGGAATTATAATTAAAAATAAAAAGGTATGTAACTGGCAAACAACCAACTCCCTCCTCCTCAAACCTTTATAAACAGAAAGGTTTTGTATTACTACTGAGTTCTTAGAAAAATCTCTGCTAGAGAATTCTAAATAAATGTCTGACGTTTAATCAGCTTTGCTCTTGAGTTGCTTAAAAGCAGAGTGAGCACAGGGAATGGTTGTTTTTAGAGAGCTGTTCCAGGCTTTTGGAAGATTGGTTCTTGCCAGACCATGGGCCAGGTGTTAACCAAAAATTCCTTAATGAAGATTGGCCCGCTGGCAGTCCCAGGAGGAATTTAGTTCATTGATTGCAAGCTTCAGTCCTCAGGAAACACTGAGGAAAAAAATGTTGAAAATGCTTTCATGCTGATTTTTAAACTAACATTGTTAACGAAGTCTAATTTTCACCTTTAGCAGCTCACAGGGTGAGACTCCAGCCCTGCGCTTTTTAAGTTAGGAGATAATTTATGAAAAATTATCTAATTAAATTCAGTTTAATCCTAATTGTGTATTTTAGGGTCTGTTCTACAAATTGACTTATTCATTTTAAAATTAGGGACTCCTGCCCTACTCTCCTTTATGTTCTCCATCTCTCCCTTGTTTCTTTTTCCCTCTTCAACAATACACTGCGTGATGTCTCGCCAATGAAGGTACTATTTTGCGTTCTAGGACACTTTTGTATAAGATGTCATTAGTTGAGGGAGAGTGCAAAGATTATTAGAGGTAATTTAGTAATAATAATAATAGTGCATTAGGCAGTCACAGGCCTGACTCTTGATTAGTCTTGCTGAGCTTGCTATTCTAAATTAGACGGTTGCATAGGATGAGAACCTGGGGGACCTAGTCAGTCACCTGATTTCATATATTGCTGGATAGATCCGAGAGTAGATCCCAGCTATAGCAACAAACAAACTAAATGCTTTAGTCCAGCATTCTTCTTCTCTTCTGTCTTGGTCACAGCTTTTTAAAGGGTGGTGTGGATTGACGCTGGTGAGCCTGGTAGTATAGGTTTTGATAGAAATAGTGCAGAAAAAGAGGCAGTTATTTTATAATTGATGGCTGAGCCAGATGGCAAGCAGGATCATTTCAATGGAACTCTTTCCAAAATAGTCCTTTAATGTTCATGCTAGATGTGTTCCCACAAACATCAGGCACACCAGCTACATCAAAATTAAATTTCTTAGAAATAAAATATTTGGGTATTTTTCAACTTTATTTCTGATAAAACTGCCTTTTATTTGTTATCTTACCTCAAAATGCCTTTCAGTGTTTAAGAGCTCTGCATATGCATTATTTGCAGTAACCATTCATCTACATATGTATTTAACAGATCTATTTTGAAAGTCTCCATATGCCCAGACTGGTGAGGCTCTGGGGTTACGTTGGTAAACAAGACATAGTCCTTTCCCTCAAGACATGTAATATTCTGCATATAATTTTTTTTTTACTTTCCTATGAAACTTTCAAAGAAATTATAAAGCATCTTTTAGTATCTTTTTTTTAATCCTTATACATAACCAGCCTCAGAGAGAAGCCGCTACTTAAATTTTAAAAAAAGCAAAACATAGAATATGTTGTGTCTACACTAAAGGATTTATTTACATTCCTCCACAATGTGTTCAGCACAAATTGATAGGCTAAGTGGCCAGTTATGTGCCAGGGGCACTTTTCTATTTGATAAGAAAGTTTTTCATATATATGTTTGAACAATTTGTTGAAATATCCATTTGTGCGACTTCCCTGGTGGTGCAGTGGTTAAGAATCTGTCTGCCAATGCAGGGGACGCGGGTTTGAGCCGTGGCCTGGGAAGATCCCACATGCCATGGAGCAATTAAGCCCTTGTGCCGCAACTACTGAGCCTGTGCTCTAGAGCCCGTGAGCCACAACTACTGAGCCCACGTGCCACAACTATTGAAGCCCACGTGCCTAAAGCCAGTCCTCCACAACAAGAGAAGCCACCGCAATGAGAAGCCCGTGCACCGCAACGAAGATAGCCCCTGTTCGCTGCACCTAGAGAAAGCCCACACGCAGCAACGAAGACCCAACGCAACCAAAAAATACATAAATTTTAAAAAAAGAAAACAAAATTTAAAAAAAAGAAATATCCATTTGTACCCTTATTTTAGATGACAGCAATGACAGCATACAACTATATATACTACCATTGTTATATGGGAAAAGTGTCTGTTTAGCCCGCTGAAGATTTTGGATTTCAGGTTCCCTTGTCTCATTATTGCCTCACTCATGTCTGTTAGTCACAGTCAAACCACTGGCAGTTCTGTCTTCTTGAAAGAAAATTGTTGAGTTGTCATGTCATTTAGACCTGAAAAATATCTTAAGTGTCACGTTAGCCCAGACCCCTAAACTATTAGCTTAGGAAACAGAAGCCAGAAAGATGACATGGTGTGTCTGATGCTGCTCTTTGTTGTAGTGGGGAAAGTCACCAGAACTAGAACATGATGGAGCTGAATTCAAGACTCCACTCTTCCACAGACCACCCTTCCATTCTTTTGACTTACAGCAAATCACTTTAACTTCTGTGTGTTGGTTTCATTACCTGTTAAAGTAATATAAAAAAATTAAATTTAAAAGAAAAAAGCAGAATGAAAACAATGATAATTACTGCAATGATATTTACTTTTTGTCAACTTATATTTACGATAGACTTACAAAATTGGATGCTTGTAAACTATATTGCACCCCACAAAAATTAAGTGGTCACATTGCGGTTGTTTAGCAGCAGAAGTGGTACTCTTTGGTTTATATAACACTCAACCTACATTTCTGGGCAAACATTGTTCCTAGGATGTATGGTATGATCATGAAACAGCTATTTTACAAATGAAATGTTATAATAAATCCCTTTGCAAGTTAGGCATTTCCTGACGCAATGACCATTCTTTGCTTTTGGCTTTTATCTGCGGTACATTGGGTTTGTGACTATCAGTCATGCTGCTGGCTCCTGGATGTCTTATGGAGACAGTGGGACAAATGAGTATTTCTGTACTGTTCACTGTCCACTGAATTTGTGTGAGGTGGCACAGTCTGCAGAGATATCATTATTTGTTTCTATGGAATCATTGATGAAATATTTTAACCCTTACTTCTAATAACTCAGCATTTACCCTTTGGATCTTATGTTGTCATAGATAATATTATGATCTGAGAAGAAGAAATAAAAGTACTACCATTATTTGTGATTTCGTTTCTCCTTGCACATAATTTGTGACGATGATTACCAAATGCATCTATTAGGGCCAGGAATGACTATTCCATGAAACGGGGAAAGTTAGATAAGGGGTCAAAGACACTAAGGTACGTAGCTCTTGCCCTAGGTCATTGTGTATCAAAAACGATGCCCCAGAGAAGGTTTCAAGGTCAAAGACAGGAAAGTGAATCCAAGATAGATCATCAGTCAGGGAGGTAAGAAGAAAAATCAGATGTGAGGTATGAAGTCAAAGCAAGGCAGTGAAGGAGCCAGGGAAATCAAGAATAAGAAGCAGAAGACTAGAAGGTATGAGATGGTCAGTGGTTCTCATACTTTTGGGAGCATCAGAATCACCTGGAGGGCTTATTAAAACAGTAGTGCTGGGCTCCACCTCCAGCATTTCTGCTTCGGTAGGTCTGGGATGGGGCCTGATAATTTACATTTCTAACAAGCTCCCAGGTGATGATGCTTGTCTGGGGACCACACTTTGAGAACAACAGTTGTTCTAGATGAATCCCAGAGTAAGTAATAGTGCCTGCAGTGATTTCATGAGCTCCCAGGATACTTGGTTGGGCGAGCTGAGTTTGCTTAAAGGTTTAGGGACAGAATAGACAAAACATTTTGGCTTTTTCCCTTTCATTTTAATTCACTTTTGAAAAAACATCCAATGCATAACTCAAAGTTATAAGGATGTGAACCTCCTTCTGTATTAAAATATAAAATAAGAACTTATATTCTTGCCATATAAACATAAATCAAAATTATTCCCTCTCTATGAAAAATGACATATTTCATATTTTTATAGTTTAACAACTAGTACAGTGTTCTGGTTAAGAGTGCGTGTGCTGAAGATAGAGCGTCTAGGGTCAGATATTGATTTCACCACCTGCTTTGTGCCCTGAGGTCATAAGTTTCTTAAACTCTCTGAGCCTCCTTTGTGAAGTGGGGATATTACTGATTGCATAGAGTTGTTGTGAGGATTAAATGAAATAATTTAAACCACTTATTGGAATGCCTGGAACACAATTATTGCTCTATAAATGTCAGTTACTATTGGAACACCAAAGTAAATGCCTTCATTCAGGAATGTGACTTTGTATATAACACTTGGTAGCTATCTCAGGTTTAACCTGATAGGTTGCTCTCTGTATCTATAATTCATTACAACTCTTCTGCTAAGAATAGCCCTGAATTTGGCATGAAGTTATAAATTATATATAAACAATGGGATTCAGAAGTCAAAGTGGATTACAGATAGCAAAGAATCTCAAATTGCCTCTAGCAAATTTCAGACTAAGAAGGAAAACTACCTTCTCTTACACAGAAGTTAAGAGCATTAGCTCTGGGACCAGAGCACGGTGACATGACTGCAGAGCCAGTGCTCTGATCTCCTAGTCGAGATGCAGGGAGTGGGGACATCAGCTCCTCCAGCCACCTTTGCTCTTCCTAAGACTGTCTCCCACACAAAGGCTAGCTGGGCAAGCACAACACATTAAACACTGAATTATCCAAAAAAAAAAAAAAAAAAAAAGTTGAAATTCTCATACATACCGGAACATTTGTAAAAGGGAGAGAAGCCTTTGCATTTCACATTCTGATTCCTTGTTCACTCTCCTTCTCTTATTTTGGAAGCTTTAACAACCACCCTCCGCAGCCCAACCTTTCAGTGGTTTCCACCAGCAATTTAGGCCTCCCTGACTAAGCTCATTGAATTATAGGCTTCGGAGTAAACTCTCTGCAGGAGGACATAAATAGACTGTGGCTGCAGTTCTGCTTACAGAGGGGCCTAAAAAGTCAAAATCTCAAGTGCAAGGAACTCTGGACATTGGGAGATAGGAAAAATGGGTTCACTGTAAGGTGCAATTCTGAAGCAAACTACCTGGAGTTAGGTCAGATTTCATAGCTTAACAGCCTAGTCCCTACAAGACTGTACTTCAGTCACCTGCTGAAAATTGTGAGGTACCCAGGTTACCCATACTCTTTACCAACTGGCTATAAATTCAGGGTTGCCTATAAGCCCCTCGAGTTTGATAATTTGCTAGGACAACTTATAGAACTCAAGAAAGCACTATAGTTACAATTACAGTTTTACGATAAAGGGTACAAATCAGGACCAGCCAAATAAAGACACTTGTAGGGTGAGGACTGGGAAGGTCCGAATCATGAAGCTTCATGTCCTCAGGACATGTCACCCTCCTAGCACATCAGTGTGTATCACGGACCAGGAAGCTTACCCAAGACTCAGTGACGAGAGTTTTTATAAGGGTTTCATTCTGTAGACATGATCGATTGAATTGGTGGCAACAGGCTAGGGCTCCAAGGCCTCTTACCTCCAGGGAGGTTGGGAAGTCAGGCTGATATCAGAGCTCAAAGCCACATGATTGGTCTTTCTGTTATAGCCAGTCCCCATCCTGAAACTATTTAAGGGCCCACAGAGAATCACCTCATTAGCATAAAATCAGGTATGGCCCCAGGGGCCTACCATGAATAACAAAGATACTTGCATCACTTGGGAAATTTTAAGGGTTTAGAAGTTCCCTTTTAGGAACCCAGGACAAAGATCAGACAAGTTCTTTATTATACAACATATGGAAAATAGAATTAGAATTGGAACTATTTTAAGTCACCAAAAACGAAGGCCAAAAAAGTATGATTTTTATGATGAAGAAACAACTGGAAAATGTCATTTGATTATAAAATAAATGGTCATTAAACATCATTAGATTCTTTTAATTTGTTTTTCACTCAGTTGTTCATTCATTCAACAATATTTATTGAGTATCTCCTGGGCTAATCATTGAAGATATACTGTTACACTGTCAATGAAAAAAAAATTGTTTGTTTGTACAGTTGACCCTTGAACAAAGTGAAGTTTAGGGGTGCCAATACCCCACACAGTCAAAAATCCACATATAACTTTTGACTTTCCCAAAACTTAACTACTAATAGTTTACTGTTGACCAGAAGCCTTACTGTTAAATAAACAGTTGATCAACACATATTTTGTATGTTATATGTATTATATACTGTATTCTACAATAAAGTGAACTAGAAAAAAGAAAATGTTGTTAAGAAAATCATAAGGAAGAGAAAATATATTTACAGTACATATATGTATTTATTGAAAAAAATCCACAGACCCACACAGTTCAAACCCGTGTTGCTCAAGGGTCAGCTGTATTACATGGAAAAGAGGAAGGGTGAACTATTTGAAATTATTTTCTCAATTTTAATTCCAATTGAAATGAGCCTGAGTTCTGAGATAATCATTAATTTTGCTTGTCAAAAATGATGTTAAGAGAGCTCCCAAAGTACAAAATATTAGGCATCAGGTCTAGATTTATGAAGAATTTGGGGAGGTAGGGGATAATAGAAAAAATATGGATGTTGTTTGTTTAACCACAAGGCTGCCATTTGGCCTTATGTTTTTAAACAAAATCAAGAAGTGCTTTGAAATGTGATGTGTTTTAAACTGTTCTTTTTTTGCTTTCCTGTAATTGGAGCAACATACTAATTTCTACAAGTTGTGACTACTAACAGAGAGCAATCACCTCACAGACTTGTACCGAAGAGATGAAACCATCCAGGTGACAGGACACGGCCATGTGCAGAGTCCCCGCTTCCCAAACAGCTACCCCAGGAACCTGCTTCTGACCTGGCGGCTCCATTCCCAGGAGAAAACAAGGATACAGCTAGCCTTTGACAATCAGTTTGGATTAGAGGAAGCGGAAAATGATATCTGTAGGTAAGTGGGAAATAAAATCCATTTTAGGGTAAAATTCCAAGGTGGAAAAAAAAAGACAGATTTAAAACATCACATCAGACTTCTCTTTTGGGCCCTCCGGACCTATCTGAGATACTCGACTTCTTTTTCAAAAAGCCTTTATGTCAGTCCTAATGGACGAAATAAATTGGAGCGCAGACTGCCTCTGCAGAAAGCCTGGTAACCTGGCATGACTCACAGAAACTCACTCCTGCAATTGTCAGAGCCAGGCTGTGTGACTCCCAGAGAAGGGGGGAATCTGGGGGCCCCTATCTTGGCCAGGCCTAGAACAACCTTTGTGAGCAGGTAGATGCCTCCAATATCCCGGGTCACCTGCACCATGTCACATGGCTCTGGTGCAAGCCTGCCAGGGCTTAAGGAGTGTATTCCCCTGCTGGGCTCCAGGAACTGACCCAGCACTGGGAGATGATGATGGCAAGGACCCTGTCAGGTCCTTACCTGAAATCGTAATTTTAAGGCCTCAGATATGTGTAAGAAGGAAGAGAAGGCAACCTCCCAGGATCAGTGTGCTCCTTAGAGGTCTGTTTCTTCCTGTAGTTTCTGGGTCAGCAGAAGATGAAAGCTACGCCTGATAATCTTCTCCCTTCTTAGCATGTTTATCAGAGAAAGCCCTGGCTGTTGTTCTCTGAATTGTCCGCTCACAGCATCTTATTCACTTAATTAGCGTGTGTAAGATGAAGAGGATTTTCTTTTTCCTTTCTGTACTTTACTGCACGCACTTGTTCTGCATTGCCAATGAACTACTACTAAACTGCTAAATTCTTTCAGCAGGTTTTACTTTGAATAATAAAAATTGGGTACTTCAAATTTGGCTGTCCTTTATTGCATGTCTATTGTGCTGACAGCTTTTATTATGTTGCTGTTTTTTCAAGAATAACAGCAGTGACCGTTACTTTCTAGGACCACAGAGGGTAATGTATGCCTGAAAGCAGAGATGAATGCATGCAGGAAGAGCCAGTTAATATTTACAAAGAGAATAAGCTTGAGGAGACCTTGTGTCTTTTCAACCTTGAAAGGGAGAACTCATTTTCTGTGCTCAAAAAAAAAAAAAGACCTTGGAAACAAATGAAAAGCCGCTATTATGGGGATATATGTATACTTATGGCTGATTCACTTTGTTGTACAGCGGAAACTAACACAACATTGTAAAGCAATTATACTCCAATAAAGATATTTTTTAAAAAAAAAGGTTATTAAAGGTGATGTCATTGAAGAGACACTGGCCTCCACTGCAGAGCAGGATTTTGATCTGGTAGTGATTGAGCCCTTTTGGCATCCTGACCTTAAAACTAGGAGAGGAAGTTAGGATGGTTTCTTTTCCAGACCCTTCATCAAATCAAGTTGCTCCTAAAAATTTATGGAGGGAGGTAGAGAAGTAAGAGGTAAAGGGGCGAGGAAGCAGGGAAAGAGGCAGATCAGAGACCTGCCTCAGGACCCTCCCTGAACCAAAATGGTGCTCTTTTGACTTCAGACGCAGAGTAAAAATTGTGCTGATGTTGTGTTTTTTAAAAAACAAAAGTGACCTCTTGCATTATTAGCAAAGTTCCAAGTATATTCTTGCTTTGTGCAATAAATATGATTCACATGTATTGTATATAAAATGAAATGCAATTGATTTCCTCCCATTTGTTCCAAACCTCCTTGATGTTTACATTGTAATATTTTATTGCCGGAATAGCGATTCTTTCTTAGTGCTTTTCACTTTTCAACACCGTATATTAAGTAGTTAATTTACATAGCACCCAAGAGGTATTCAGCTGGTAGAATTACATAAACCTTCTTATTTTGCTCATTAGAAAACTGAGGCAAAGGACATAAAGGTCTCACAAATCACTGTCAATGAAATTTAGTAACCATTTTATTATGCTCGCCTCCTCCTTAGATCACCCTGCCTGATCCAATAAGAGCTCTGAGGTGCGTGGGTAAGACCAGTAAAGTTGTATTGGATTTTCTTCATATTCAGACGTGATGGTTCTCAT
The DNA here is from genome assembly GCF_009873245.2 of Balaenoptera musculus. Classification (NCBI taxonomy): domain Eukaryota; kingdom Metazoa; phylum Chordata; class Mammalia; order Artiodactyla; family Balaenopteridae; genus Balaenoptera; species Balaenoptera musculus. Next base: position 28,880,924 of record NC_045792.1, read on the forward strand.
GCTGATTCCTTTTGGCAATCGTGACAGGAAAATATAAAATAGATATGAGATTTCTGCCACTGTTCACCTTGAAGGCTCACCCTGAGTGCTCGTTTGCATTGTGACTTTAGCATCTGAAGTCATTTGAGGAGAGGTAGATTGGAGGAGTGAGACACAGATGCCCGGAACTGAAAGGCACAGAGTTCGGCTCTCAAGCAGAATGTTTTAAGATCTTGGGTGTCTGAAAATAGAATATAAATGATCCCTAGAAGATGTCAGCTTGGTCACTGAAGATGTCCTATTATGTGATGAAAAAGTGAGATGCTGTGGAGGGACTTTGAGGATTCAGACGACTCTGTGGAATATCTGAAACGCCTCTCCTGTCTTCTTCAATCCTGGGATTCTGTGTTTCTCTGACTAGTGCCAGTGGTGAACCCATGGTCTTACCCTCATTCACACACAGCCCAGATATTTCCAATATTGGCTAGCGCACATCCCTCCTCAAAGTCATGTGTTTCCATTATGATAAATGTCATAGTTTATGATACGATCCTTTTAAAAGACAGTTTCCAGAAAGAGAAAATAGTCTTTTATTTTATTTTACCATTTATTTTCTACAGTGAGAGTGCTGATTTTATGTGCTGTATAGGTATAGATCATTTCCTTTCTCAAGGAAACACTGGATGCGGTAAATTAATTCAAAGTGGGAATTTGTTTAAAAACTTGATAAGTAAATATTTGGGTATATAATTAGAGCTACATCTCCTAAAGTATGACAATAGATTATACTTGTTAATTTTTCCAGGAAAACGTTATGAGCCAGATGCTCAGAAAGTAGCCCATTTTGATTTTTGACGATTTAGGAAGAATTACGGCTAAAAGTGTGTAAGGGTGTTTCCTCAGAATAGATTGTTGAAGTTTGAATTTGAGAAACCTAATCCAAAAACGAGTTTTCCTTCTAAAATATCTGTAGGTTATAATTTTCATTTCAGATGATAGGTCATGAGAGATCACATATGTTAGTTTCAATTTCTCAGTGAAAGTATGAATTTCAAAGTCTAGTTTAATCAAAGTTTATGTCAAATTGGTACTAGGTATGATTTTGTGGAAGTTGAAGATATATCTGAAACCAGCACCGTTATTAGAGGACGATGGTGTGGACACAAGGAAGTTCCTCCAAGGATAACATCAAGAACAAACCAGATTAAAATAACATTCAAGTCTGATGACTACTTTGTGGCTAAACCTGGATTCAAGATTTATTATTCTGTTGTGGTAAGTAGCTTAACCACCCTATGATTAAAAGCAGACACGGTTACATGAAGTATAGAGATCGTTTTCTGTGATTAAATTCAGTGGTGTGAGAGTGAATGAACTGTGTTAATTGTCTATGGTATGCTTTGTCCCTGCCTTGTGGCCAAAATGTTAAAGCCTTCTTTAGTGAGAAATGCCATTTTAGCTCTGTTAAGTCAGTGCTTGGGCCCATGCATTTTGAAAGAAAGCGTAGTGAATAGAAAAAGTAAAATAGTTTATAGTAAAGCATATACCATATTGCCTTTGATTCAACTGGAGCAAAATAAATGTACAGCCAAATAGAAGGTAAGTGAGAATTGAACCTCTTGGTGTGAAAAATTGTCTATGTAATTCTAATCACAGAAGAGTGCCAATGATTTTAGTTTAAATTATGACTCAAATTTGGGAAGGGCCTATGTTATAATCATAGAGCCTCAGGGTTAGCAAGTATCTTAAGAATTGGAAGGTATAATTCAGGACCCAAGGTTTGATTTTTGTTTACTACACCCATGCTTATTTGTGGTCTCACCTCTACTTAAACACCTCAGCAGCCATTTCCAACTTTATATGGTTCTAACTATTAGAAAATCTTCAACCTCATATTGCGGCATAATCTACCTTGTAGTTAAGTCTAGTTGTTGGGTCACCCATGGTCATGGGTCTTCTTTACTCAGTCATTCATTAGTAGAACAATATAAAGTTCCTTCTTATTGACAAATATTCTGATAGGTGTAGTAGATACAAAGGCAAGCAAGAAGACAGGGTTCTTGAACCTGCTGGAGCTGATAGTCTGGTGGAAATGACAATTAGAAGCCATAACAACTGAGAATGATAATAAGACAGAAGTACTGGGTGTTACAGAGAAGCCCAGGGGGATATTGGGATAATTTTGCCTATACATTACGTTTAGGATACATTAAATATCCCTGAATCCTTCAGTTGTTTGTAGCATATTGCCTTTTGCTCTCCTGGCAACGTCTTTAACTCTCATTCAGTTTATTGCTATCCCTTTTCAAAGTGTGGATGCCGAAACAGAACACAGTACTACAAATGGAGTCAATTTGGGTTTTTTTTTTTTTCCTCTTATGAGTTAAATTTAGAGTAGGAAAAATCTTGGTTTTTTTAATCTAATGTGGTTTCTTTTTTCTTTTTCTTTTTTTTTTGCATTATGATGAGTGGTTAAACACAAAGTGAATTCTACATCAGAATACTATAAATGAAAAAATAGCATGTGGTGATACTGGTTCCAGTTTTAATTTGAAAATAATCCACCAAGCATGATATACATTATTGCACACTCACGCAGTGCTGCTCAGCATTAAAGTGGAAGTGTGAACCTTTGGTTTCTACATGTCTTTGCTTTTAATGTGTTCAGTGATGCATCTGTTCTCAATTGTTCATGGACAAAGCAGGCTCAGCATGTTGGAATGGTGCTGTGTCAGAATGGCTTAGTGAAGGATCTTTTTTCCCCTTAACATATCAAGGCCTGTTAGTGCTCATGTGTATACTTTTTTTTTTTAATTAATTTATTTATTTTTGGCTGTGTTGGGTCTTCGTTTCTGTGCGCGGGCTTTCTCTAGTTGCGGCGAACGGGGGCCACTCTTCATCGCGGTGCGCAGGCCTCTCACCGCCGCGGCCTCTCTTGTTGCAGAGCACAGGCTCCAGACGCGCAGGCTCAGTAATTGTGGCTCCCGGGCCCAGTTGCTCTGCGGCATGTGGGATCTTCCCACACCAGGGCTCGAACCCATGTCTCCTGCATTGGCAGGCAGATTCTCAACCACTGCGCCACCAGGGAAGCCCCATGTGTATACTTTTTGTGAAGCTTTGGTTATGACTAAGTTAAATGGTCCATAAGTCAGTTAGAAACACCTTAACTCTAACACCATATCTTTAAGGCAAAATAACTCCTTTTTGTAGAAAAAGGCAGTGCAGGTGTGGATTTAGGGAAGAATGAATATTTTTGTTTGAGGTGCTTTGGGTTACAGTGCAGGTTCATCACTCATTTCCTAGCCAATGTTAAGTGGAATATCGGACAGCCTTTGTAGTATGGATGTAAACCGTTCGGCATGACTCCACTCACTTACTTATTCACCTCCACTAGTACATTCAGTTGTGTTTTTAGAAATGATGGTAGTCATAAATTTTTTGTTATACAGCCTCTTGGTCTGCATTCATTGAAAATAGCTCCGGGCTCTCTTTCCGCTCCTAATTGGCTTCTGGCACTAAATATGATCAATTAGGGCCAAAGTGCTTTGGTGGCTGAATTCCAAGAGGTAGAGTGAGCTTAACCTTCAGGTGTATATAAACTCGAGATCTGTGTGGCTTTTTGATAAACTCTTGCATTTGATTCTTGTTCAACAGGGATCATTTATGCCTTGACCAATGTTTTGGAAAGGTCATTTTATTCATGTTTAAATTTTTCTCAGAGAAACTTTAAAGCAGAGATTATGAACTCAAATGCTACAGAGCCCAGACTTAAAATTCATAGTGAGCCAGATATAAAATTAGAGGGAGACAGTGGGATTAAAAATGGCAAACCCCGATGTATGTCAGTCAAATCATTATGCTGTACACCTTATACAGTGCCATATGTCAATTATATCTCATAAAACTGGAAAAGACGGCAAGCCTTCTTTAAGTGTATTTAAATAATGATTTTTTAAATGTTGTACAGGCCCACAAAGCCTGTAGAGTTTGGAGGCAGCTGTTTTGCAATCCCTCCTTTCAGGAATGGCAGGTGCTGGGGAAATTTGAGCAATAGTTCCCGAGCAATCACAGTGTTCTTAGAAAATGGCAAGTAGCTATTTGGATAGGTAAAGACCACCTCCCTTCTCATCTCTACCTTTCTATCTCTCAGTCTTCCATCAAACATTTCTCTTCTTCCTACCTTAGTGACTCTCCAGTTGTACAAGGGCCTCCCCTGAGGCTGTAAGTTATAGGTGCCCAGGACCATAAGAGCCCACTACACTGGAATCACATCTACATGGTTCATGCTTATGATGTTTTTGGAATACCAAGTCTAGTGTACATTTTTAGTCAATTTTTCACTCCAGCAAAGTGTGGGAGACTGACTAATGGTTAACATCTTGATCACTTATTTTTGGTTAGCAATTATTCTTGTATTACAATTTTGTTCGGTGTGCTTGGAATTCAATTGTCTACTTTTTTTTACAGCATCTATCACAGTCTTTCCTAGGGCAAGGCAGCACAGCCATAGGGGACCAGAGCTTTGCTGTAAAGCACACTTTGGATCAAAGGAAATTTCCCCAGTTTACTAATGGTGTGATATAGAATGGGTCTCTTACCTTTTGGTTTTACATCCGTAAAATGGGGATAATAATTGGAGTTGGTGTGAGATTTTAAATTAATAGCAAATACTTATCATGACACCTAGGATATAGTGGAAGTGCTCAATGAATAATGGTGATAATGATCCTACCTTTACCATCACAAATTGTGTGTGTGTGCGTATATATATATATATATATATATATATGTATTCCCTCTAGATAAATGGTAATGAACTATTTGAGGGTAGGGCAAACATCCTGTGTGTATTCCACACAGTGCCTTATACATGGCTAGACAGTGTGTTTGTTGAATTGACTCTTCCTGAGAAAATATGATTCAATTTCATATTTCAATTTTTTGCTCTCCTACTCAGCTTTCTTTCCTAATTTCACTCAGCTGAGGAGGATAGATACCATCAGAGGGCATAATGAAGCAGAATGGATAATGTTATCACATTGTTATCAAGATGTGTTTGTCTAAATAAATTAAGCTCTCCCATCTCAAATCTAGTTTATTGGGGAATGAATGGATGGATTGGATTGTTAGGAATCTTTTTTGGAAGACCATTAAGTAGTTTATTGGAAAGGTGTCCAATTACAAGGCTCCCAATGGATGGTGTGCAAAGAAGTCAGCAAGCATGGGTATATGAATTTCAGCTCTGCTGCTCACTGGCTAAAGGCTCAGCTTTCTCATCCGTAAGATGGTGATAACACTGCCTGACACACAATTAACTAGTTGTAGGATTAAATTAGATAACTTTTGTAAGCCACCCTGCCTGGAACTTAGTAAATTACTCAAATATCTGCTGCTCTTATTGTTATCATTATCACTGGCATAATAATTAATATATCATCAGGTGATAAATGAACTTGGCAGTCCTGTACAAACATCCCAGCTGTCAGTGTGTGTGTGCATACACATATACACACACGTCTGACCATAATTCACCTCCTTCATCAAGGTAGAAGCATTTTATTGTATATTGTGATAAACATTTAAAAAGCCTTTTATTTGTGTGTGTGTTTAATGGAAAGTTCATTTTTTAATTCAAAAATTCAAAAATTATTTATAATTTTTTTATTGAAATATATTGATAAATGATTTACAATATTGTGTTAAAATAAAAAATTAAATTATTTGAAAGCTATTCCAAACCTTTTTTGTTTTATTAACAAACTCTAGTTTATTTCATGAGTTGAATTTACTAATACCCATTCTAAACACTTTCTAAAATAAAAAAGCAATTTTATCACCAATTTTTTAACTGTGTATCTCTGCAGTTTGAATTAACTTCAAGTGGCACAGTTAAGATTGCCATTGAGATTAAAACTCCACATGAATCATGGCTTTGCATTATAAATAATTTTTTTTAAATAGAGGAAGAAAGAGAAGAGGATGGAAAAGAAGATGAGGATGTAAAGAAAAAGGAGGAATAAAACCAGTGAGTTAATAAATAAGATTCTCAGTTATAACAACTTTCACAGATTCTAACTTTGCTCACCTAAAACTTACCAGTTGGTGAAACAAAAACAAAATAATGGTGGACAATTCATTATTATTCCCCTAAACTAATTTTCAAACAAAGCTAGAGAGTAAAGGACCTCATTCACTTTCTCTACAAAATGTGGAAATTCCATCTTTATTTGCATAGTCAGATAAAAATTGTTGAAGGTTTTGAATATCCATGGGTATTCTGACCACTTCAGCCAGGACTGTATATAGAGCCAAGGATAGTCAAGGTGAGGGTGGTAATCACATAGCAGATTCTGTTTACCTCAGCTTCTACATTTTGGTATATCCTTCTGGAGGTTTGGTGATATGAGAGCTGCAGTATTATTTATTAAATGCCTACTGTGTGCTAGACCAAGCTCAGTCTAGGGTCCTAGAGATACAGCTGTGAGGAGGATAGGCAGATCTCTGTCCTCAGGATCTCATATGGTAGCAGAAGGAAACAAACAATAAACATTTAAGTAAATAGGGAAATAAGTACATACATACAAACATAAATTTTTGAAGTTCAATAAAAGCTAGAAAGAAGATAAAAGAGAACAGTGTGACGGAGAGTGACTGGAAAAGGATCCACTCCAATCAGAGTCAAGGAAGATCTGTAGGTGTAAAATTTGAATTGATACCCAAAAAAGGAGCAGGAAACACCATGGGAAGCTATGGGAGAAGTGCTTTAAGAAAAAGAACAGCAAATGCTAGGCCCTGAAACAGAAAAGAGAAGACATCTTTGACAGTAATGATTCTTTTGGTGTCTTGGGATTCAGGCTACTGGAAGGAGGCAAACATAAGAGAGGGAAGTAGAACAGTAGCTCATTGCTCTCTCAGCTAAGCATGAGAAAGAAGTTTTCTTATCCTCATCTCAGCCCATCTATTTTGGATGTTTCTCAAATCTTTCAGTACTTAGACCAGGTAAGGTAGCTAAAACCAGAGGGTGAGCTAGGGGCAGATACTAAGAAAGTATCAACAAGATAACAAACAAAGTGTGGGGCAGAAAGAAAACAAGGGGCATGGTCCAGGTCAGACAGGAGGATAGCATATGCATACTCCAAAAGCCCTAAGTAAATGTCATGGCAGTAGACTGCCAAGTTGGCAAGCCCAGGAGCGTCAATGGATATTGGTTGAAGCATTCATTCTTAACGCCAGAGTCTCATTATTGCAGCATTTTATAGGCAAGGCTAGATAAGTGTTCTTATTTAAAACTTTACAAATGTTCTAAAATTTCACCAATTACAGAGATCATTTTGATGAACGAGGAGTCTCATTGGGAAGGTTAAGTGAATCAGTTATTTTCATCAGATTACCTTCCTAAAACCTGAATACATAATGAGAACTTTGATCGAGTTCTTGAGAGAGTAAAGAGCAAAATGTAATATAGTCCTAGAGCAAAGAATAATTTGACAAAGAATATGGCTAGGTCCAGAAGCAAATGATAGGGGTTGAGGAGAATAAAGGGGAAGTGGGCTCTTGCAGGTGGGGGTGGGGAGCGGAAGAGGAGGAGGTAGGTAAAAATAGGATTAAGGGAGCAGGAGGAGACAAGAAAGTCAGGTGGAATGAAATCCCATGATAATATGTTCCCCTGTGGAATTCAGGGCATTTTTGCTAGTTATGTATTCATTTTAATGCATTATTCAACAGACTTTTTATTGGACACCTATTATGTTTCGTGCACTTTGATAAATACTGGATATAGAGTAGTAAACAAAACGAGACAAGGTTCCTGCCCTCATAGAACTTACAATTTGGTAGGCACAGTCCTGATGATGATGATGATGACAAATATATTATAAAATAATAATAGTCATAAATAATAGCATTAACCCTTTGGGTTATTGTGAGGATTAAATATATGGGGCAATGTATGTGAAGTGTTTAATTCAGCACACAGCATATTGTAAATAATCAATCTGCTGCTATTAAACCATGTATTTTGCCTGAAAACTGGTTGTAAGAAAAATATAGAATCTTAGAGATCCAGTGCCTAGGCCAACCCTCTTATTTTATAAGTGAGACAGCGGACTCAGGTTGAGTAACTTTACCAATGAAACAGTGAACACAGGTTGTGAGTTTGTCTGTGGTCACAGAGCTCACACATGTGTTATCCAATGAGATACGAAAGCTGTGGACCCTCTCCAAAGAAAAATAAATATATCTAAATTTTTGCATAAAATACCAGGGAAACCCCGTGATTCTCATCTGTGATGTCCCTTAGATGCAGTTAAGAACCCCACACATATTGCCTCTGCATGTTCTCTGACTTTGGGAATGTTTTCTTCCATGTTGGCTAATCCTTTCCAACATAAGCAATGTTTGAAATAGTACTTTACTACTGTAATTCATTTTCCTCATAAAACCCATGTGCTAATCACATGAGCAGATGACTCCCCAGGTGCTTAGTAAACACATTTCCAACTTTGAGAGGGATGCTGTTTAATGGCACTTGGACAGTCCAGTATCCTGTTTATCTAGTATTACATTATATGGACTTGCCACAAGTAAACTTTTATCCTTGAAAACCAGAAAGACGCAGTGATATTAAATAACTGGGCCTCTTTATACACATACCACTTGCTCTCCATAACTGTGCTTTTTGATGTACTAATATTTTGGTAGATGAAAGAAGTGAGAAAGATGAAGAAGGAAAAAGCTATTCGACTATATTAGAAAGTGGCTTGCGTATTAAAGATATGCCTAAATCAGAGCAGTATTTCTTTCTTAAAAAGCTATGAAGAAGTGAACCTCAGTAAAAAATATCTCTGCCTAATGTTCACTTATAAATTCAACAGATACTTCTGAGAACTTACTGTAGATAATAAAAAGAAAATTATATTCCTGTGAGGGAGAAAGGCACACAATTATAAAGCACTGTGTATTGCAGTGATGAAATGTGCATGGAATATTCTGAGCACACAAGGAGGAGGAACACATAAGGGATGCAGTGTTCCTCACAAAGATGGGGCTTGCTGGTGTAAGGAAAGATAAAAAAAGTATTTTTTTCCTCTACCCTCCTAGGTTCTGTCTTGAACTCTGCAGATTAGACCGGCAAAAAACAGGTTAAGGAGAGAAAAGCACCCAGATCATTAACACATGCATGTCATACACACGGGAGCACTCAGTGACGAGTAGCTCAGAGTGGTGGTTGGAACTTGGGCTTATATAACATTCTAACCAAGGAGAACACATTTTTAGAGAAGTGACAAGACAAAGGAAAAGGACTTTTAAGTTTCTAGGGCAGCAAATTGTGGGAAGGTAAATATATGGGAGAATAAATGGAAGCGAAGGACTAGTGAGTAAAGTTTGTTATGTGGATTCCTCTGGTGCCTCTCTAGGCTGATAAGGGTTCAGAGTTGTCTCTGGTGAGGGGATGGGGGACAACCTTTGCAAATTTATGTGCTTCTGGGTATGTAGCGGGAGGACAGAGAACTTTTCCTGAGCCTGCTTCTTTTCAATTGCCTTCAGCTCAAAATAATTCTTATGCGAAAGTGGCATATTTTGGGGTGGCATATTCCACTACCATTCACTGGACTGGGTCATGGAGGGAATAGCACCCTGAGAAGGGAATGTTGCCTAAACAAAGGCACAAAGTCAGAAAAGCAAGGCATTTCGGAATATTCTGATGAATTAATCCAAAGTGTTGCAGGTTGAGGGTGCTAACCACTTACTATCCTTTCTTTATTCTTGCCAGTAGGAAAGAGATACAAGAAGCCAAAAGATGATCAAAGTAGCAATTTTATTAAGGGTGGTCCATGAAATGCCAAATCTCAGGACTTTCTTGTAAAACTAGAGTAGAGAATTTGGCTGGGACCCAAAGCCAAAGTATGGTTGTGCCAGTACTGTGATGCAAATTCAGAACAAAGGATTCTTTTCAAGGGGTCTAGGGGATACACTTACATGCCCCTCCCACTGCATAGAAGGTAACAAATAGTCACAAACAGGCGGGAGAGCTGTTGAGGACAGGATGGCCGACTCCAATCCCAGCTGTGCTTAGCATATGGACCCAGGGAGTGGGGAAGAGCTGAGACCCTTCCCAATGGTTGGTGTCAGAAGCAGGCAACCCAAGAGAGACATGGGGAAAGGGGATGGGGATGAGGAAGGGAGAGAAGATGGAAGAAGTGATGAAGGGAAGAAATTCATGAAGGGAAAAAAATGTCTGTTGATATCTCCATATCTGAGGGCTGAGGCAGGAATATGGAAAAAAGCGTTTCTCCTCCAGAAGAGCAAACAAAGATCTTTGTGCCCCTGAAGGGTCCAAGACCACAGTGATTTTTATGCTTTTTTCAGTCAGTCATCTTTGGTTACAGTCTTTGGGGAGTCAATACTACCCACCTCTGGTCCTAAGGAGAGCTAGGGTGACCCACTCCATCTACATAAGGATCAGCCATTCTGACTGGGAAATTGAAGATCCCTGGAACTTTGGGGAAACTCCAGTCTTCTCTCCCAGGTGAACGAAGGAATGAGAAATCAATCATACAGACAGGACTCATCTAGCCTTGAAAATAACTGTCCCTAACATTCCCTTTATCAGTGGGAGCGTGACAGATTAAGGCTGACCTCCATTCAACATTGCTTCTTTCACCTGTGAGAAAATTGAGCTACATAGTCAAAGTGACTCTTCCCTTATTTCGAAATCAAAAATAGGAGCCAGACAGGAAAAAAAAAAAAAAAAAATTAAAAAGAGAGATTGGAAAGGCATGGAAAAAGAGAGATACATGAATAAATAATCAGGTTGCTTCTTGGCTGGGCCCTGCTAACCACTTCCTGATTGGTCTCCTATCTCCCGTCTCCCTACTTTTAGTCTCTCCTGCACATGGTTGCCAGCTGAAGTAGAGCTGTAATCAAATCATTTTCCAGCTGAAAACTTGTGAATGATTTTCAGTTTCCTGTGGAGTAATGTGTAGATGCCTCACTCGGATACTGAGAGCCTTCCATGTTCTGATCCGACTAACATTCTAGCTGTCAGTTCTGCCATCTCCCTCCACAGATTGTTCAGTCCAGGCCAACAGCATTATGCCCTGATGGCCCAACTACTTCATGATTTTCCCCCTCTTATATCTGACAGTTAACTTTTGGATGTATATTTCCTCAAGAGCCCTCCTCTCTCTGTCAAAGACATACTCATGTCAAATATACCACTTGTTCTTAGCTCCTCAAGCACAAATGCTCTTTCCCTTTGTTAGGCACCCACATTGATATTCTTTATCGCCTTTTTTTTTTTTCAAAGAAAATGTAATATATACATATACCAGACATTTTTGAGAATACATAGAAAAGTAAAAAAGAAAAAATAAAACCACCCATAGTTCCCATCATTCAACTACAACCACTGTGAATATTTTGGACCATTCTTTCCAGCCATTTTTTAACCCATGGAAACCTATTTACAGGTCTCACTGTCTCCATTAGAGTGAAAGCTCCATGAGGGTCGGGAGTGCCTTATTCCTACAGGTCTATCACAGGGCATTGTGTACTAAGTAGGTCTTAACATGTTTAACTGAGCTGAACCAACAAGTAAGTATTCATTGAGTACCTGTGAGGCATCTGACAGTTTGGAGTAAAAGCAATATATAAAAGCAATCCCCAGTGATGTATAAAGAGACCATTGACTATGTTTTTCCAGATTTAGGACCAGAAAGACTTTCTCCCTCTCACTCTAATGTTACAGTCATATCAACATACCAATGGCCCTCAGTTGCTTTGGTCACTGGGCATTGGAAGGGGTGGGGGTGAGAGTGGAGGAGTGGGGGCCACTGTCAGGGTCAAATGTCAGGAAAACTGTGGATTGGAACCAGGCATCCTGATTGTAAACTCTGCCTCCACTACATTTTAATCTCAAGGAGCATGTAATTGTGTCAGTAACAGCCTGACCTCAGCAGTTCTTACATCAGACTGTGTAATAGTGACATCATAGCAAACATGGTTCAGATCCTCTATTGATGCAGCTGCTGAGCTGCCCTTCCTCATGAAGAATGTCGGCCGCCTTGAAAGACTCAAGTCTTCTTATTAATTGTACAAAGGTCTTTGAGGTCCTGATGTCTGTCACTCCAAGGGTCTTTGCTGAGGCCCCAGGAGCTTTCCAGGTTTTTAAGATACTCCAGAGCTATTTGTTTGTTTGTTTATTTGTTTTGAGGTTTTCTGTACAGGATAAAGGATATATGACTCAGAAACACTCAAATTCAAATCACTGTATTGTCTATGAGACTTAGGACATATGATTTAAACTGACCAAGCTGGTCTTTCTTCATTTGTAAAATGGGAAGGATCCACCTGCATCATAAAGTTGCTTGAGGATCACCTTTAAAATATATGGGTTTGATAAATATACTATACACAACAGAGGGAACTATTATTATTACTGTTACCATCTAAATGTCTTTGGAGAATTAGAATCAACTTAGGTACATCCCAGGTCCTTTAAGAGATATTGTGTCTTAGTTCATCTGGGCTGCCATAACAGAATACTGTAGCCTGGGGGGCTTATAAACAACAGAAATTTATTTTTCACACTTTTGGAGGCTGGGAAGTCTAAGTTCATGGCACCAGCAGACCCATTGTCTGGTGAGGGCCTGCTTTCTGGTTCAGAGACAGCCCTCTTTTTGCGATAACCTCACATTGCAAAAGGGGCCAGGGAACTCTCTGGGGCCTCTTTTATGAGAACACTAATCCCATTCATGAGATCTCCACCTTCATGACCCAATCACCTCCCAAGGGCCCACTTCCTAAAGCTATCACATTGAGGATTAAGTTGCAACATACCAATTTTGGGGAGACACAACAATGGGTCTCTAGCATGTTGGAACCAGATGAACACTAGGGAGATCTATGGACTTGGAGTAAGGTCAGGCCTAGGAACAGTTATGCAGTATGATTCCGATTCCCAGCTAAACCCACAGATTTAGGCAGATGTGGGGGGAGAGCAAGGCAAAACCTCTTAATACCTCTATTCTTCTATGCTGCATTAGATGTATACTCTCTTCATCCCGTTTGAACTATTCATGAAAATATCTTGAACTATACATTTAATATGAAGATTCTAATTTTACCAGTGTATTTGTATTTTAAAAGTTCCTTGATGTCACTCCTATAGAAAGACATTCATTCCTCATCTACAAAATACTGTGCAAATAGCCCCTTTGGCTCAAAGGCAAGCCAGGTCTCTCAAGTATATAGTTGTTCAAGCTATGAATACTCAATGTCATCTTCTGGCATTTTTTTTTTTTTCTGAAGTGCTAAAACCAGCTATTTTTACAAAGAGAAAAAGACACTAACCACCCCCCCCCCAGTATTTTAATCTCTGCAATAAATATCTCTATAACAGATAAAGAAATATGAATTTGAAATAGAAACATTTCTTTTAGGCATGGAGGATAGCCTAGATAGGGAAGGGTTTTTTTAAATCATTAAAGAATAGAATATGAATACAAAATCTTAACCAAGAAATCAGTCCTAAAGAAAAATCAGTTATAAAGGCAGAGCTCTAAATTAAAATTTCAGACCACTACCTCATTTTGATTTAATGGTACAATTAGTTAGAATACACAACTATCAATAATCTGTTTTCTTCTGTGCCTTTTGTAAGAACTTCCCTTGCATAACAAAAACATATGCTATTTATCAATATGAAAATAAAATGATGTTTCTAAGTCCCGTTGTGGGCAGAATGGCAAAGCAGATCTAAGTTTTTGTGTCTCCAGTTTCCTTTTGGAATCTTCTAAAACCCTAATCCACCCCACCTCACCCCACCTCTGCCCAAATGTTTTTTTCCTCACAAATCAAAATGGCTAGCAGATCTTTCATGAAGACCAAGCTGTAAATTAATTCTCTAATTAATTCAGTCTCTCATTCATTCTACATGTATTTTTGTGGATCTCCATCTCTATGTCAAGTTCCAATTCCTGGGGATACAAATAAGATGGGAAACCTGCCCTCAAGATAGTAAAGTTAAGCAGACCTGCTGTGATCAGCGATAACAGAAACACAAACTGAGAGGTTGTGGGAGGGGATAAGAGAGAAAGTAATTGTGTCTGAGGGAAAGAGAAGATGGTCAGGAAATGAGTCACAGAGGAAGCAGTAGCTGACCCAAGGAAAAGGTAGGGAATCATTCAATCCAAGCAGAGGGAACAAAAAAGCTGACTGATGACAGCTTTAAAGCCTTACTCATCCCAAGTTATTTGCATGTAAAAGTGATAAATCCTAAAGGTAAAAGGAAGAAAATTGGCCAAAAGCATTTCAGGCTTAAACCATAGAGTATAATTTAGACAGCACAAAGCATCACAGTTCCAAGAAAATGATTCTTAACCAAGTGTTTGCAGTAGAACTATCTAAAGCTTTTTTTTTTTTTTTTTTTAACTATAGGTGCCCAGAATTTACCCCAGACTTAATGAATCAAGGGCCTGCAAAACTATTTTTAAAAGCTCCTCAACTGATTCTAATGTGCTGCCCTGATAAAAACTAGTTCCTTTGATAAGAATTCTTAATTTATAAGCAGAGCCCCAGAATTTACACTATTCTTTAAGGATACCATCCTCAGCTTCGTGTTTGCTACTCGTTTTACCACTTCAATAGCACCGTTTACCACAGCTATTTTACAGCACTTATGTGTTGACATTTCTTGTTCTGGTTTTAACTGGACGAGGAGCACTTTAAAGACGACGACAAGCCTTAATTATATTGTGTCTGTTGCTTACTCCCATCACTTAGTAGGGTGGCAGTTACTCAGTAAATGTTCCTGAGTGAATTAATGTTCTGTAAGCTTCCAGAAGTCATCGTGAACATTTCTAAAACATGTGCTATGTACGAAGCACACAGTAGGATTAAATGAGATAAGATATGGGAAAGCCCTTTGTAAAATGTAAACGCACCACAGTTTCCAGATATCGTAACAAACTACTGAGTGTGCTTCTTAATTTCATTAAAAAGCTCGATAGGCTGAATTCACACTTTTACATCAATGTAAATATATTTAAGTCCCGTGAAAAGAGACCTCTTAATTAATTAGTTTTCTTAATTGCACACTGTCTTCACATCAAACAGCAAGCTGGTTCACATCTTCCGTTAGTCCATTTTCTGTGTGGAAGCTCTAGGAGAGGCGGGCACAGTGGCCGCTTTCAAAGACAGCATTCATGCTGTGATCCGTTTATGAAAAAAGAAAGCAAAGCAGCTTTCTTACCTCATTCACACCATCCCCACACGTGGCCCATTCTCTTCTCTCAGCACACTAGATTGCATTTTGAAGGCACTATTGTTCTGACCTTCAGTTAAGAGAAAATTTCTTCAATTTTGCTATTTAAAAATAGTCTGCTGAGGCAGAGAAAATACACCTAACAGTGCCTGTTTGCTTAGCTGTTAACAATGAGAATGACACTTTTTATGATAAGGGTACCGGTGGAGACTGTAGCACTTGCATCTCCCCATCCTCCCCTGGGCTGTGGAGTGCCTTGCCTTTGTTTTCAGTGCACTTACTATACAGTATCAGCCTTCTTTTCCCTGTTCTAATAATTCTATAACCTCTACTTTAATTTCTATAAACTCTGCTTCTCAACACATTCCAGTTTGAATGACTACTGCCTCACCTTATTGTTTAGACTGGTGGTCTCAGTAACCAACCATATGTTTAAAGGAAAATAAAAATCTCTATACACAGTTCTTTTGGGTATATTGAGACCCAATTTCCAACATGGGGTGGAGGGTTCCCCACACCAGCAAACAATTCTCGGACACTAGCAGGGTATCCAAGAATTCAACTCAGTTCTGATACTATCTACCTAGAGATAGCATCAGATTCCACAGGTTAAGGGCTCAGTCCCACAAGACTGTCCTCCCCCCCTCCTCCCCAACAAACTGCAGACTATTCACCTGTGCTTCTGACAGACTGGCTGTAAATCACAAGTTCCTGGGGTTTGATTAATTTGTTTGAGCAGCCCACAGAACTCAGAAACATTTTACTTACTTGATCACTGGTTTATTATAAAAGCATATAACTCAGGAACAGCCAAACGGAGGAGATGCATAGGGCAAGGTACTTGGGAAGGGGCACAGAGCTTCCTTGCCCTGTTCCAATGTACCACTCTCCCTACCTCTCCATGTGTTCACCAGCCCAGAAGGTCTTTGAACCCTGTCCTTTTGAGTTTTTATAGAGGCTTCATTACATAGTCGTGATTGATTGAATCTCTGGCCATTAGCAATTGATTCCACCTCCAGCCCCTTTCCCTCCCTGGAGGTCAGAGGGTGGTCTCCTAGTGACCAGCCCCCATCCTTAGGTGTGGTCCAAAAGTCACCTTTTTAACATAACAGAAGACTTACCTTTATCACTGTCAACACTTAGGAAATAGGTTTAGGAGCTGTGAGCCAGGAACAGTGGACAAAGAGCGAATGTACATGAGAAATGTATTTTGCTCATCACAATATCACAACAATATATCCCATTATCCTCAAATACATAATAAGTGATAATTGGCCCTGCCATTCCTGCCCTGATTTTATAGGTGAAGCGACTGCCAATAAAGTTCATTGCTAGACACACTTGGTATATTTGAATGAAAATGTAATCAAAATAGAACAAAGTAATACATATATTATTTGATTCATCTGTGTATACTCATATACTATAATTACCAAGAAGGATTTGAAGCAGCTGATTCAACAAATAATTATGGAGAACCTGCTGTATGCTTGGTACTGTGGGGGATTCAGGGGACCTAGTCCAGTTTTGGAAGAAAAACCAATATTTGACAGTGTTATCAGTTAGAATGGAATAAGGGTTATGAAAGAAGTGCAGAAAAGTGCTATATGGTCACTCGGGGTAACAGAATTCAATCTGTTGTTGGAGGTGGCAGTAAGTCAGGAGAGAGGAACACTGCTTCACAGAACTCGGATGTCCCACCACTTGTAGCCCGTATCCCGTCCTGGTGCACTTTGGGCAGTAGAAGAAAATACTGGGAATGAGGGTATAGGCATTGTGTTTTCTGTTTGCACTTGGAAAAGTGCTAAGATTTTTCTTCATTAATGAGCAACTCCCTTTTTACCTCCCTAATGCCTTAGTATCTTTCTCTATGAGCCCTGTTTTTTCCTCTCTTTTTCTGTTGGTCTGGCTATAGCTACCATAATCTCTTCCCTGGGCAATACCCAAAAATCTCTTTCCTCCCTTGTTTCTCTGCCTCTAGGATTGTCATTGAACCCCTTTTCCCCATAGCAACCAAGAGATCTTTCCAAGACTCAAACCCAAACAAATCTGCCATTCCTCTTTTTAAAACCCTTCAGTGGCTCCCCATTTTCTGTGATGAAATCCAAACCCTAGCATGGAGACAGAGCATTTTGTGGTTTGTCTCTGCCTGCTCCTTAGCTTTATCCTTTACCCTGGCTCATCTCTCATCCTGTCTCCAGCCATCCTGAGCATAATAGTGTTCTAGGAATAGTTGTGGCATGTTCACAGTCTCTGCAAGTTAATTTATGCTTCCTTTGCTTAGAGGAGGCTCCATAAAGTCTCTGGAATTTGAATGCAGACTCTGCTGCTTACTCAGTATAGGACCATCAGCGAGGCTTTCAGCTCTCCAAGCCTAAGGTTTCTTATAAAGTGCAAATAGTGAGTTGTGGAGTCCTTGTCAAGAGCAGAGATAGTATGTCCTGGTGCAGAGGTTGACACATAGTAGGTGTGCAGGATTACCACCTACTTCTGATCTTTCAAAGCTCCTTTCCAAGCATCACCTCTTGAGTTGGGCCTCTCCTCACTTCCACTTGTGTGTGCCACACTTGCGTTCTTTTACGATGCATCTATAACAATTTATGACACTTTTTAGATGTTAGTCTAGCCCTAAAATTTCATGAAGGCAAGGGTCCTGTCTTAATGATTTCTTTAGGCCAAACCGTTGGCAAAATTCCTCGCATATAGTTGATACTCACAGTATATATATATATATTGGTCAAATGAATGAAATATTGTTGCTAGACTTTCGTAAAAGTTTCTTTTGATATTGGCCAGTTCATTGAAGCTCGACAGACAAAAACTGGAAGCATCCCCATGTTGCAGTTGAGAATGCTATATCCATGAAATGGAAGTGTACCCACATTTATACTGCTAGATGGTAGACTTCTAATTATAAGTATATATATGTTTTAACATGTATTAATATTTGCACCATCTCACTCCAGCTCCCATTATTGGCTCGTAGAATTAGATGTGAAGTTATCACTAACACATTCTCAATAAGGGGGTAAGGGTGCCTCTTGTCAGGGAGGCTATGTATTAGCCTATCTATACCTATTTTTGAGTTTTCACAAAGCTGACCTTCACAGTCTCATTCCCTGATGCCATGTGGAGAGGATATTTCCTGCTAATGTTTTTGACAACCAATCCCTGTCCAGTCTTCTTGCAACTAACTGCCTTCTCCATAGAGCCTTGGAAACATACAAGAGGAAGAATAAAAAGGCAAGTGAGTCAAGTGGCTCCTCCTACCCTTTGCCACTTTGCTGTAGCACTTGTTCTCAGCCAGGGGTGATTTTGGCCTCTCCTTCCCCACCACCCCGAGATAGTGGACAATTTCTCGAATCAATTTTGGTTGTCACAGTGGGACTGGGGGTGGGGGGGATCCACTGGCATCTAGTAGGTAAAGACCAGGAATGCTTATCAGTGTTCTACAGTATAGAGGTCACCTCCTTCCTCAGCCCCAGCAAAGAATTATCCAACCCAAAGTGTCAGTAGTGCTGAGTTTGAGAAGCCCTGCTCAAAGCCATTTGTATACATTTTACTGCCCAAAGTTACCCTTGAGATTTCCTGGAGTATTTTGGAGATAGGGGTTTGAGGAGAAATGAGAGCAACAGAGGACCTATTAGGACTTAAAGGAGAAGGTTGGAAGGGGCAGGATTATGTATGTAACAGAAAACAGAGGGAAATTTGTACAAATCACAGCCTCCTATCACCATTTCTTCACTTATGTGACCCTCTCTCAAGCTTCACTGTCAGTGTGCTTAATGCTGTGTGTTCATGCCGTGAGGATTCCCAGTGGGCAATCTGAAATTGATATAATTAACAAAGTAGCTGGAGGTATGGTAAATATTACAACTATATTGTTGCTATACTGTGAAGTAAGAAACAACTTTATAGTGGGAGAATTCCTTAATAGGTTTAAATGGATCTAATACATGAGATGGAATATTAACACAAAGATAACATCCTAGGTTCTTATTTCTTTGGCAGTTCTTTTAAATTTACAATAAATTCTTACCTAGCCAGGTATTTTATATTGTAAAATATGTTGCATATCCAAGAGTAGTATAAATGATTAAGCAACTATTTTCAATGTACAAAAAGTATCAAATATTTCTACTCTTTATATTCGTTGTCTTTAATCCATTCCTCATCAATTAAATGCCCATGAGCAAAAGAATTGGGGTTCAATACAATATGGAAAAGTTATTTTCCATATTTAATTTATGAATGATTAAAAGAGAAGATTTCTAATATGGGACTTATAGCAATAAATAAAATACAAATATTTCTTTCCGCTGTCTCATTCTCTTTCAGAGGCTACAAGTTTAGGATTAGTTGTATACATTTTGAGATGCATTATAAAATGGATTAACATTCCAACTGTCTTTGTTGCTTTTTCCTCAGAGCACTTTTCTGATAGAGAGCTCAGGATATTAACGACAAATGTGATTTTCATAAAGTATAGTCCAGGCAAACCAAAGGGTTTACAAACTAGAGGCCTTTTAGGAAAATAAAATAAAAAAGATATTGAAATAATAAACATAAAACTGAAGCTATGATATGAATATATTCACAATAGAAGACAGATGCTCAGTGAAAAACACATAACATTGCTAAAAGCAGAAATGGAACGCTCTTGTGGGTCATTTATTATACTCTCCATTACATCAGTGGGGTTGATTTCTTTCCAAAGGTATGTCTTTGAATACTTTGTCCACTCTGGTGTGAAATGACTTACAGGATGGCTTTTCTACTACTTCCATTGTGAGGCCATTTCACAATTTAATAGATATCACTGCTGGGAAAACTTTGTAGATACGGAGGCTACATTTTCTGTTATACAATTTCATGCTCTGACTTCTAGTTATTGCCCTCAGGGAACATCGTAAACAGTTCTTTCCCTTCATGGTGACACATTTTGGATTCTTGGAAATTTGTATCATACCCCTAAGTCATTCTCTTAAATATTTTATATGTAGTGTACATCAAGTACTTAATTCCTCTGTTGATGAACAATATATTTAGTTTTTATAATCTTGTCTCATAAGTCATTTTTCTCAGCCTGTTAATCAGTCAGCTGTTCTCTAAATCCCCAGAAGTTTGTCAACATCTTATACTAAAGTACTTGCAAAATGATTTGGTAATCTGATTCCATCTTACCAATGCACTGCACAGATCAACAATTGATTCCTAGTTTCAGACTGGAGTGCTTTTGTGTTTTTGACAATTTTGCAATATCTTAACAGTTCCCTCCATAGCTTTTTTTCACTTGCTATATTTCATAGGACTTTCTCCACTGAAATCTTAGATAAAATAGTTCCACTTCTAGATTCAGTGACACCAAAGGAGTCCTAACAATTTTTTTAAAATTAAAACTCATTTACTCTCTACTACGTATGATATAATGTAATAGCCACTTTGCAGCAATTGTTAATAGAGAAATAATTTCACAAATTTCTATGTTCTTTCAGCTCTGAGATAATCTGTATCTAACGTAATATCAACATTTCCATATAAAGAATATCTAAAATATGTTGCAAAATCTGCCCCCACAAAGACCCTATACATGTACATTATGCAAGTTATTGGAGTTACTGAGGGACCTTTGTCAGGTTAATAATTTTCTCCCTCTGAAATGTATAGGGTACATAGTTAGCACAACCATCTTTTCCGTTTCTTTCAAATTGATTACGCATGGTCATCTATGTTGGGAAGATGATCTACTTTCTTTTAAATTTCTAAGGTTTTCTTTTTAATATTAAATGTTTCACATCCTATAAGATGGTCTTTCCTTTTCACAATATTCAAGTTTAGAGTTCTCCAGTTCCAGAATTAACATTATTATGAAAACCACTGTTGTTGTTTTGTCTGAGTATTTTGTTGCTATCAGAATCTACATTTTTCACCTTAAAATAAATCAAATATGGGTAGTGAACAAATTTTAAAAGATTTTGACCCTGTTCACAGAGTTGAATCTATGAGAATCTTTGTAATATCTTGAATTTCAGTACTAAAATCCCCTGAATAAGTAGCTCCGATATCAAAGGACAGAAATATAGAGAAAATATTTTTTTCACAGTGCCCTTAAAACACTTGAATTAGTCACCTGCTACTCCACCTTCATAGTATTTATGTTAAGGACAATACCTCAATAGTTTAGCAGGAAGAAGAACACTTTTGGAGCTAAAACTAAGTGTCAACTAAGGACAATACCTCAATAGTTTAACAAGAAGAAGAACACTTTTGGAGCTAAAACTAAGTAAGTGTCAACTAAGTGTCAACACTTTGGAGCTAAAACTAAGTGTCAGCTGTCTCAGTGCCAAAAGGTGGCTTTATAGAATATTTAGTTGTCACACATTTTAAAATGTTTAAGAATAGAAATAATCATTAACCCATAAGCCAATCTTTAACTTTAAGCCACCTTTATGAATAAAGATAGCTTAAAAATGAATTGGCCACCTGAAAATATGGTCTTTAAACTTAATAAATAAATTCCCAGCTGATAGATAATGGATCCTCATTAAGAATCTGAGAAGGACATGTGTCACATTATGCCCTAAAAGCCCAGCTATTCTTTGAGTCTTTATTGAGAACCTAATATGTCCTAGGCAGTATACTGGCTACTGTGGAAGCATGAAGGTCAACAAAAAGTACATTGTAAAAATCTGTATACTCTGGGAACACAGAGGTGGGAGCACCTACATCAGAACTAATGATGCTTCTCAAAGGGAATGATTCAATTTGTGTTCTAAATGATGAGGTGAGATTAGCTAAATGGGAAAGAGTTGGGAGGACTTTCCAGGCAAAGGGAACAGCCTCTTCAAATTTGAGAAGGCTGATAAAGCATGAAATAATTCTGAAACCTTGGGGAAATATGAGTGACTGGCTAGAAAAGTTGGAGAAGATGACAGGAACCAAATCATGAAGGTTTTGATGTACTCATCAAAGGACTGCAAGCTGTTCAGAAACTCTGAGGGATTTAGGCCTTGGAAGTTACATAGATAGTATAGCACTTTTTGTTTTGATTTTACACTTGAAGACCAATATGGCAGGTCAGTGGAGGACAGATTGCAGTTGGGCAAGAATGGAGAAAGACTAATTAGGAGGCTCTCATAGTCATCCAGGAGAGATATGATAAACTTTTAAATTAAAGCAGAGACTAGAAGACATGGTTTTGAAGGATTAAGAAAGTATAATCTGAAGGATTTAGTGACTAATGAGGGAATGTTTCAGCATGGCTCCTAAATGTGTGATGTACACAATTAAGTGAAGGTGGTTGTATTTTTCTAGGAAAGGAAACACAGGAAGATGAGCAGGTTTTGTGGAAAAACTGATGAGTGCCATTTTGGACATGTTGAGTTTATGGAGATTATGGGCCATCCAATGGGAGGTGGCCAGAAGGAATTTGGCAAAATGATCTGATATCAACAAAGATTTCTTGGCCTAGGATACCGAGTCAGGCATCATTCATGTATAAATTATTGTTAAAGCCAAGTCAAGTAAAGGCTAGAAAGGGTGCATTGAGAACTCAGAAGCTATTAAAAATATTAATAAGAGTCTTTTTATCAGATTGAGTGGCGGAGCAAGAATCAGGCTGCCATGAGATGAAGAGTGAATCAAATTTGCAGTAAACAGAAAGGGTAAACTACTATTTCAAGAAGTTTAAGTGTAAAGGGACACAGATTTAAAGAAATGATACCCAGAGAGGTTAGATGAAGGAAATAGATCTTTAACTGATAAAGAGACTCAAACATTTTTTATAGGTTATATAGGACAGGCATGTAGAGAAAAGGTTAAAGATACATGAGAAAGAAAGACAACATGGTGTGGTGGGTTTGTAATTTTTCTCAAGCAGATATCCAGGTGAAGAATGATTGGATCGCTCTAGAGAGGGGCTTTTGCAGGATGAGTACCTGAGGACAGCTAGGTGGTAAGGCAGTATTGATAAGAGAGGACTTGAAGTGATGGATTATGAGGTCTCTAAGATCAATAGGAGACTGATAACTTAGAGGAACATGGAAGTATTAAGTGAATGAAGAGAGAGAGATAGCAGCAAGTAATACAAGGGCTTGCAAGGATATGGAAGGCATGGCCGCAGAGTGCACTGTGCATTTCAGATTTCAGATGAAGAGGGAGTGGCTGAAGTGAGGGTATATAAGAAGGGACACTAGAGTTGAGAGTGAAGGGTATTTTCTCCATGCTATCTGCATGGACACTGACATCATCCACGATGATGGTAACGAAGTAGAGAGAAATACCAGAACACAGATGCTGTGGTCCTTAGTAAATATGGGGAAGTGACCAGAACTTTAATAGAAGCAGCAATATGTAGAGAGCAAGCAGGGAATAATAAGTGAGTGGTTGTGTTTCAGAGGAGGTGATTATAAGTTTACTTATATATGCCTACCATGTCTTTAAAAGAATATGTAAGAAACATAATGTTGATTGCCTCTGAGTGGCATCCCTTTTCTAACTGTTAGACTTGGACCCATATGAATATATTGTATTAAAAATATCAAGGGTCTGGAAGTTTCAGAATGGAGCCAGATGAAAGGCAGCCCACAGCCACGTGCCCCAGCCTAGCAGGGTTTCAGAGTGGGAGCTCTCATTAGCCAGGCCTGGAGGGAAGTACTATCTTCAGGGGAGAACAGGAGAGAGTGGTCAGTGAGGGCTTTGAAGGTGTTGAGGTTGTTTGTCCACAATGATGCCTGGTTCTAAAAGACATTGCAAAATGGTAGTCTATCAGAAGTGACGTTGTGCTTATGGTGCCCCATTTTAAAATTAATCTGCTCAATAGTTTTTAGACTAAAACCATTCAACCAATGTCAGAAATCCAATTTAAAGTTTCCTTTTTATTTTTGAAGAGAATATGGAGTCCAGGCCAACACAGCTCCCAAAAGCAATATTCTTTACTGTGTACAGTAAATCATCAGCTTTCTATCCCATCAGTAAACTAAGAAGTTGGCAGAAGATAATGCAGTGTTCTCTTGAGAGAAAAGATTCTTGTTAACTTATGTTCTTATCTTCTATAAAAGTTTGTGGCTTTTTTTGGTTATTGTTGCTCTTGAAAGGATAGTATCTTCCACTTAACACAAGAGAGTTGGGGATGTTTTTCTCTTATTTATCCTGAGGAAATCTAGTACATACATTGGCTGACTAGTGACTGTAGAGGTTGACGAGCCCCACTGAGGATGACCAAAAATGAATGGAGCCATAGAAAGCAGTCAAGCAAATATCTAGTTTCCTTAATGCAGCTTTGACACTGGTTAAATTCAAACTCATTTTGCTCTGAGCAGTCTTTCTTCCTTTTCTCCCCACCCCCATTCTACCCTCCATACTCTATAGGAAGCCTCCTAGACATAGCTGAGAATAAAATGATTCTAATTAGATGGTTTTTGCCTGACCCAAATCGTCTTTGGCTTTTATATATTAAATGTAATTGCACAGTTCTCTCTTCATATCATAAGGAAATATGAAAAAGGTCCCCTCCTTTTTCTTGTTCCCTTTGAGAATAGCTAAGTGCTAAAGGCAGAAGCACTCAGTACTGTCAACTTGCTGAATCAGGTTCTATGAAAGAGAGTCTGAGACCAGCCACGCATGCTGCCACTATTTCCTATCCAGTCTGCTGGGAGAGAGGCCGGGAGGCTTTTCTTTCTCCCAGCCTACATATCAAGAAGCTGTTGAAGTGTCAGTGTTTTCCATTCGGCTCAGCACAGATGTTCCTATTATTGAGGAAGCCTCCTCTAAAGCTGTCAGTCAGAATGACAAGAGTTCACCGAAGACCTCTGAAGGGCAATGAATTTCACATTAGGGTTGAGACTACTATGGTCAGCATTTGAACATGATAAATGGTGTGAGCTGGACCATTAACTCTACCCAACCCACCCTCCCCCCACCCCATGGGCACTGGGTTCTTTTCTGCATGTAGACAAAAGCTTTGAACTTTAATTGTATTATTTCTACCCATAAACATCCCATTAAATAGCAGTATACACAATATTGTGCAAAACCTTGCATCCAATTCAAATAAAATCAAGGGGGAATTTTACAATGGTTGGATTTATTTTAAAATAGAGCTTCCATAACTAGAAATAAAGACCACTGGCTACAGCTTTTGATGATTACAAACAATGGTTGCATTTTGTAGACTATGAACTAAATGACCCGTAATATCCTCCCTAACTTAATATTTTATGTAAAATGAAAGATTATGTGGTAATATAGGATGTGTTTATTACATCTTCAAAAGATGATTGTTAAAGAGACATCCTAAATTGTACAAAGTTTCCTGACTTCTCACATGTCAGGTGCAGAGAGAGCAGAGTGAATGTAGTCCTGTGTCTGTGTATCAAGGTGTGTGTATCATTTTATGTAAAGTTTCCTTGTACAGAGGAATTATTTTAAATGCCAGTGTTTTTTTCCTTGAGGGAACTTACACTTATGTTGTTGATCAAATATGGAAGAAGAATTAGTATTTTTCAAATACATCTAGTATGGGATTAACCCCTCCCCATTCCACCACCCTTGGGACAATTTCTACCTTTTTAAAATATAAAAGTAAATATTACCTGAGATACTATTGGCTGAAATGTCATAAGAAGTATACACTGGGGGCTTCCCTGGTGGCGCAGTGGTTGAGAATCTGCCTGCCAATGCAGGGGACACGGGTTCGAGTCCTGGTCTGGGAGGATCCCACATGCTGCGGAGCAACTAAGCCCGTGAGCCACAATTACTGAGCCTGCGCGTCTGGAGCCTGTGCTCCGCAACAAGAGAGGCCGCCATAGTGAGAGGCCCGCGCACCGCGATGAAGAGTGGCCCCCGCTCGCCGCAACTAGAGAAAGCCCTTGCACAGAAACGAAGACCCAACACAGCCATAAATAAATAAATAAATAAATAAATAAATAAATAAATAAATAAATAAATAAATAAATAAAATTAAAAAAAAAAAAAGAAGTATACACTGTACTGCAGCAATCATGGGATCTGAGCACAAAGACTGGGATATATCTTGCAGTAGCGCTTGGGCTCACGGTAGATGGGTACCTCACTCCCACCCTGTACCAGGAGTACCATTGCCTCTACCTGCTCCCTGTGTACCTCATACAGGACAACCATTGATCCCTCCAATATTTTCAGCTGCCTCTGAAAACAACAAGCTTTTCATCATCTTTCTTCAACACTGATCAACCGGGGGTAAAGCTGAGCAGAAACTGGGAGAGGACTACTACAGAGTAAGGCAGTGTTCACGGACTGACACTACAGGGTTTGGGGAAGAAAAAAATGTGCAGCTAGAAATCACTCTAGAGGTCTGAAGAACTATTTAGAAAAGGACTAGCTTTTCTTAAAGCATGTGCTAGCGTAGAAAAAATCTGGGCTAGAAGTCAGGAGACATGGAATCTAGTTCTGGCTTTCTCATCAGTTTAGGTGTGTTCCCATTGGAAAGTAATAGTTCTGGACATTGATTCCTGAAATAGTCATAGTTTGCTAAATTATGCTGCAGTAACAAACAGCCCCAAAATTTCAGTGGCTTCCAAAAAAAAGCTTGACTTTTCAATCAGGTTACACATCAGCTGCTCGTCTCCTACAACTGTGTTCCACTCAAGGATCCAAGCCTGAAGGATCAGCCCCATGTGGGACATGCAGCAGAGGGAAAAGAGCAATGGTAGAACCGCATGATGTGTTTTAAAGCTTCTCCTCACATTCCTTTGGTCAAAGGAAGTCACATGGCCAAGCCTGCCTCAAGGGGACATGAAGTACACTCCTCCCACAAGGAGGGCACCCAGGAGAAGCCCTGAGAAGACAGACCCAGTGGAGAGGGGCAGCACAGTGCCTGGAAACTGAAAGCACTGGTCAGTGATTTGTAAAGCCTCTTCCAGCTCCAAAATTACAAATTTTAATTCATGAGTTAGAAATGGCAATAATTCATTTAGATGCAGAAATATTTTACCAGGAGATAAGAGACTCG
Organism: Balaenoptera musculus; assembly: GCF_009873245.2. NCBI lineage: Eukaryota > Metazoa > Chordata > Mammalia > Artiodactyla > Balaenopteridae > Balaenoptera > Balaenoptera musculus. Next base: position 28,908,157 of record NC_045792.1, read on the forward strand.
TTCAAAGATGACCCAGTCCAAGAATGGGCTGAACTCCTGCATGAATCAGTAGTTTACATATGCATATAAAGGTTTTATATTTAAATTCCTTCAACTATTGATATTTCTGAAGCAAGTTCTCACCCTTTCAAAATTTTCTGTTTGATATTTTGAAGAATACATAAATAACAGTCCTTTACATATGTGTAGTAATTTACAGCTGGCAAAGTACTTTTACATGCATCTGTTCCTGTCTCATCTGTTCCCCATATGGCCAAATTGACCATGTTTGTTTATTTACTCTGTATTCCCTGGAGTATCCCCAGAACAGTATCTAGCACATAGTAAGCACTCAGTAATTTGCTGGAGGATGGGGCAGAACTACCTTTGTAGGGAGGCTAGTGGATGCAGTTATGGGGCTGGAGGAGTGTATCCTAACACGAGGAAAATGCCGAGTAGTAGTAGAAATGAGCAGGCAGGAAATCAGAAAAGCTTCTCTTTGAGTAGACCCAGACAATTATTTTATCTAATGTATCTGTACTCCGCTCTCATGGAGATGGGGAGAGTGAAATGAGATGAGATGTGAAGCTTTCTGAAAATTTCAAAATTCGAATGTACATTTTAGATGTTAGGCCATTGTACATTTAATGTACATTTAGTATGTTAGGCCATTGTAGATTGGATAGACCAATCAACGTTTCTTCCAAGGAAAAAAAATGTGTTAAGGATAAGGATTTTCTTCTACATGTCAGCCACTTTTATTACTTTACATACAGTGATGTATTTAATCCTCAGAACATCCCTCTGAGATAGGAATTACTATGATCTCTGTTTTCAGATAAGAATATCGAGGCATAGAGAAACTTAGTAGTTGGTACCAGGACTCTAGCTGGTAAGTGGTGGAGTTGGGATCCAATTCAGTCGGACTCCAGAATTTGTAACAGGTGATTCCCATTTTTGCAGAGGTCTTATATAGCCATCTTTCCAGCAGAAAGATAATATATTGGAAAGACTGTACTAGTTTCAGAAAGTATGCAGTAAGTGTCCACCTGTGCCAGTTAGTTTCACAGGAGTCATCTAATTTAATCCTCAACTAACCCTGTGTGGGGGGAAAAGGTATTTTTCCCATTTTACAAATCAGGAATCTCAAGCACAGAGAGTTGACCTTGCCCAAAGTCACACAGTCAATGTTCCATGTAGAATTTGATTCTGAGTGCTCTGTCTCCAAAGCAACATTTTAAAAAATGCTTTAACACACATTATCAAATCTCTTCTACCAATTAAAAATGTTGCAATCCTTATTCAGCAAGGTGAACAGCAAAGGAGTTTCTCAACCTCCCTGCTCTTCATTTAAAGACACGTGGTTTGCTTTTATTTTGTTGGCACTTAGAGATCCTCTGATGAAAGCCATCCATGCCCATTTGTGTTCTAGCTTCTGTCTCTATGATCCCTGCTAGGTTTAGACATAGCTTTTAGTAATCCCACCAAATCAATCTCTCCTGACCAGCCTCAGGGGTCATGATAAAATACTTAAGGGATTCTCATCTATTGAATCTTCTCATCAGGCAAACATTCTAACTCTTCTTTGAAGAAGAAAGGTAATTTTGGATCCTGCTGAGGGATAAAATAGAACTAAATTGTATTTGAGTGGAGAATGCTATTATCATTTTAGGGTTTTGATTACCAAAATAAGGAATATCTCCTAATTCTAAGGTTGCCTTAGAAGATCACTGACATTCCAGAAAGTTTCTTTTTCAAACCAACAGCACTGAATTTCTTATCTTCAATTTTCTCCACTATTCTCATCTCTCAGAATAACTATCTTCTGTTTATTATTTATTTTCTAGGAACTCCACTATGTTGCTTAAGATCACTGAATTCAAGATGATAGAACTTTTTATTTTTTTTCGTACACACAGAAGGGGATGCATGTGAGCAGGATCAAGGGAGATGTGACTTTACTAGTAACCAGCTTCCTATGAGTTAATGCAATGCACTCCAGTATGTCCAGAGACCTAAGCTCCAGGCATCAGATCTGCTGATGAGGCTGACACTTGACCTTTTCAGGGCTTGATTTACTTGCGTGTAGGCACAGGATGGTCAGATTGAAAGCTCTCTGAGAGCAGTGACCTTGATGCGTTTTTCATTTCTGTATCTGTAGCAACTTGAGTCATGTAATCACTAATAATGAATCCACAAATACCTGTTGAATGAATGGTTAAATGCCCTACCCCACCCCACCCCCCAAAAAAAGAAAGAAAGAAAATGAAAAAGAAAAAGCCAAGCCTGGCATTTAAGACCCCCTGATTTGTCCTACTCCTTTTTCAGCCTCATTTCCTGCCTGCTACTTTGGGCACAGGGCAAACCCACAGGTCCAAGATCATGCCACTCTATGTCTTTGTTCATGCCCTTTTTTCCACCTGCCTACTCCCGTTACTATCAGAAGCCCTGATTATCATCCAGGGGTCAACTCCAGGCCACTTCTTCTGAGACATTTGTTTCTATAGATCTTGTGTTATTCATTTATTCATTCCACAGATATTTATTAACACTCAACTGTGTAGCAGCCAGTGTGCTAGGGCTTTACGTGAATCATCTCGTTTGATCCTCACAGTAATCCAATGTCTATTTATTCTTTCATTTAACCAGTATTTATTGAAAGCATGTTAGTTAACACACCCCATTGTAAATGCTGGAGGTTGAGCAGTGAGAACGTTAGAAAACATCCCACCCCCCAGGGCTTATATTCTAATGGAGACACACAAGGTTGGAAACAAGTACAAAAATAAATGAACAAGATAATTTCACATAATGGTAAGCCATTATGGAACTAAAAGTTGCTGATGTGCAAGGGAATGATAAGAGTGGGGAATTAGAATTAATCTAGATGGTAAATTCCTCAAGGGCAGTTTTACATCTTATGCATCTATGCATTACCCAGTGACCAGCACAGTGAGTTATAGACTCTGGTCATTCAAAAATCTTAGATAGAGAATAGAACGTTGAACCTAGTGATCTGTAAGATCCCTTCCAGCTCTAAAATTGTGCTGCTGAGAATAAGAAATAGGTACAAGGTTTAAGTGTGAGACATGAAGTATTCCTAAAAAAACCCATATGCAGGGAATATCTCAGCTAATCCTTGAACCTGGGCAACAATTTAGTCAGCTCTGACTTTTCCCAATCCAGTAGAGAAGAAGCAATAGTTTACCCAAGCCCTAGAGTATTTTCTCTTTGACTTTGGAATGCATTGTATTTTTTTCTTTGGCAGCAAAAATACCTTTGTAATTATATTTGGCTTAGATGAATGCAGCAGTGAATTCTTAAAGTACATAGCATGTGATAATACAAAAAAGTATAGCAGGAAGCAAAGGAGAGCCAATCTGGGATTAAAATTTTGCTGTGCAAAGCCTAGTGTTTTCACTCGCTGAAACTGCTGATGAATACTGCTAATGTAATGACAAGCAAAAGTTAACTGAGGATAAGGAAAAGTAAAAAGGAATTGTAAAAACCCATGAATACAAACTGATAGGATTCAGATTGCAGGATCTCTCGTCTAAACACCTTTTGTCCTATTCAAAATGATCTTCCCAACCAGTAGGAGAAGACTTTGAGCTGTTTATTCAGGAGTGATGATGAAGTTATATGGGCTGAGTTGCACATCTGTTCCTAGGAGGCCTCCTTCACTGGCTTTAACCAGAGTCTGGCCAGAGTGTTGAGTTTTTCTCTGGGTGAAGCTTTACCAGCCTTCACAGGATGAAGCTCACGACCTGTGTGTTTGGTGATCAGCTCATAACGCAGACTGCAAGCCTGCTTTAGAGATCCGAAACCTGCGAACTGCTTTGATTAGTTGCTAGCTGAGTGGGGAGTGGAAAGAGGAACTGCAAGGTCAAGAATGTGCTCATCTCACCTTTGTGAAGTGTAATTTGCAGGGGGACGGGTACTACACTTTTGTTTCAAACTTTACAGTAACCAATTCTCCAGTTTAACCACATAAATGAGTGTGGAAACCCCCTTACAGTCAGGTCAAGAAAAAGGTTGTCCTTTGAATTAACTGTTCAACTGTTCATTTACATAGTTCTACGATATAAACATGTCTATTAAATATTTCACATTCAGTGTAGCCTATAGTGCCAAATGATAATTATGTGTTGCAGCACCAGTGAAAGCATACTGGTCGAGTATAAGGATAAGGATTAATATGTACAGGAAAAAATGTGTCACCAAGAACACAAAGTCACCTCCCTAGGCAATATTTATATTTTTAAAAAAATGAACAGCTCTTTGAATGTTTTATGCATGTCTTGCCCTGATTCTTTTATAAGATGTCCCCCTTTATAAACCTGTCACTTGCTGAATAATGTTTCACCAGTGCTTTTTTTCCTGGTAGTATGACAAGCTGTGTTGACTATTGAACTTTAAATGGTATTTTCTCCTTAAAGTAAAACCTTAGGAGTTTTAATTAGCAATGCAATAATTTGAGTTCATAGAGGAAATGCTTTTAGCTAAAGGATTTTTGTGATATGGCCTTAATCTTCATAGTGTTTGTAATTCCCATTTTCCTTAATATTTGTCTTAATAATGGAACTAGCTTTTGGCCAAGATGAGGATAATCCATTTATATAACACCATTAAAGTACAGAGAAGTTTAGTAGTTCTTAGGAGTGTGAATTTCAGCACAGAGTCATCCAATCAAAGTGAAATGGTTTCTCAAATTTTGAGTTTGAAACAGTACTTCCTCCCTCAACAAAAACAAAAACAAAACAAAAAACAAAGTGTGCTCACAGTGTACCAGGCATTGTGCTAAGTGCAAGGAAATGAAAATATGAATAATTCAGGTCAGTATTTCTCTTCTTCATTTCAAACTTGTAATTTTCGGGAGGTAGCAAAGTAATTTCCTCAGCCATCCATTTTCTCTTGGTAGTGAAAATAATCTTTAAGATTAGCTTAGCACTATCAAAAGCACAATCTTTAATAATCTTCAGGCTACTGGTGAACCAAACCAAATGTTCTTTTTGAAAGGCATTTAAGGAATGTATGAAAACCTGTACTTAGCACAAATCAAGGGTATTTGTTTATCTTATAAAAGGATTCTTTATAAATGAAAGGAGGAATAGTTCAGCAGAGATGAAAGAGCATGAAGAATCAGCCTCAAGTTGAGGTATCCGTGGAGCCTCTTAATAACCAGGCTTGATTCCATGGGCAGGTTCCTTAAGTACCTTGTCTCCCTACTTTCTCATCTCTTAAAGCTACAGAAATGAGTGGGATAACGTATGTAAAGGGTTTCCTATAGTGCTGGTCACATAATCTAGGCTCCATAAAAAGCAGCTGTTGCTACAAAACAATCATAGGGTTTTCTTAATATTAAACAACTTTATTGTGTTTACAAGAGCTATTCACAAAATTTAAATCTGTACGAGCTTTTCAGCAACACATTGCAGAAAGACCTATGGCAGTACTTTTCTAGATGTAAATTAAATGTTCATTTATCATTTGTGTGTATCAAACACAGTGAAAGCTATTAGCAAGGTTGTATGTTGCAATTTACAACTTTTTGTGCAGCCCTTTGCCAAGACGTCCTTGTTTGGCAAACACAGGCTTTAACCACCTTCTTCATCATCTGTTTCTCCTCTCTAAGATCCTTATGTTTTCCTCAAGTCATAGTACACAAACAATAATTGCAGGCTGTTCACCCTTTTTCTATTTGAAAACACACCTCTGGAACTTCTTTAGTTCTCAGGACGACTCTCATGACCCCCTCCACGTTGATGATCTCTTCTCTGCTTGTCAGAGGAACTTTCTTATTTACCGTTGGACTGGTGTTTACTCTAATCTTTGCTTATCCTATTGAGAGCAACTTCCCAGACTAAATTCCGTCTGAAGAAATCAGAAGCTATAAAAAGTTTTTTATCTTATAAGAAGAAAAGTGAACTTTTAAAACATATCTTGACATTAGCATCAAGAATACATGGATGATTAGTTGATGGAGCCTAGTAGTTTTAAATTAAAACATTATACATACTTCATTGTTACTAATGATAAATGAAAAAGTGGTAAAATTAACTCTTAAATCAGTGGAAATCTGCAAGTATGTCTTATCTCTGAGAGATATTTGTTACTAAAGGTATATTTATTTTATATAAATTATATTTCCAATAATAGATGACTCATGCCCACAACTTCTTATAACTCTAAGTGTATATGTTATTAAATTTCACAGGCAAATTCTCTAACTTTGAAAGATGCTCTTTGATTCTTGTTAATTATTATTTTTTTTAACATCTTTATTGGAGTATAATTGCTTTACAATGGTGTGTTAGTTTCTGCTGTATAACAAAGTGAATCAGCTATACATATACATACATCCCCATATCTCCTCTGTCTTGTGTCTCCCTCCCACCCTCCCTATCCCACCCCTCTAGGTGGTCACAAAGCACCGAGCTGATCTCCCTGTGCTATGCAGCTGCTTCCCACTAGCTATCTATTTTACATTTGGTGATTCTTGTTAATTATTGATCCTTGAATTCTTGATATCCTTGTGTTACATGTTGTTATCAATAAAAGCTGGCATCTAACCAAGGCTTTTCCCTTAATTCTTGTAAAAGAGCTGGTTTGATGATGAGCATATAATGAAATATACTTGTAAAGGTTTGGTTGGATCACAGAGTTTGATTGAACCTAAGAGTTTTCAATACTTGCTTTATTCTATTCCTATGAACACTAGGACATCGATGTATCATTTCCACATATATTGCTTGGACTGCATGCCAGAAATTCATGTACTGGAGTATCAAAAGTCTTTGTTTTAAAGGATCTCACCCATAGAGTGATCCTAGGGCACAGGGCTCCAAGTTTAGCATTATTTGAATTTCCCTCAGTGGGTCATGAACTGAGTGGAGTGTCATGAAATGAAGAATTCACTGAAGGAATAAATGTTGTAGTGTATTTGCTCGTTATTGTTTTATGAATCCTGACAAATCCCTTGTGTTTCTTTTGCATTTCAAAAGAAACACTTTTAAGCATTAATTCAGTCAAGAAGCACAAATATAATAAGGAGAGATATTTCTTTCATTTTTGCCTCTGTAGAATGAATATAAAACAGCAAACAGTAGAAGATTTTCAAAATTAGGGAAATCTTTTAAAACTTTTCCAAAATAAGTCATCCTTGGTAAGTTAAAGATTGTTTTGATTGAATACTTTTTAAAAACCCCAAGTAGCATATGTTTTGTTTTAAGAGATGGTAGAATACGACCTCTGAGCAATGAACAGTTCATGGCTCATCTACTCACATACAGCATAATCACCTAGGATAAAAATGAACAGTAGTCCTCTGTGAGATCCAGGAACAGGTGGTACAAGTAATCATCCTAAATGTTTGGAATACTGGCCTGGCAACAAGATTCAAAAGACAAGTGTCCCCAGCTCCACTATAAAGGGACAGGAGAAGGATTCTTTTGCACATCCAGTGCAGGCACTCGATGAATAAATGTGTGCAAGCTTGCCTTGGGAGAGGAATGAGTAGGTTATTCACTTATTAGCTTGTGATATACCATCTGCCCTCTGGGATGGGCTCAAGGTGACTGAAGGCAAGTAAGGGTTATCTGGAGATACCCTTTCTGAAAATGGAAATTCCCATTCATATTGTAGACTTTAATAGAAGAGATTATTATTGAAAATATTCATTGCCTATAATGCTATTTTATCCCCAGCTGTATTTGTTTTCAGCCTGTGGGCAAACTGTCCACAAACAGAGCCAGATAAATGCCTGTCTGACCCTGAGCTGACTTCATATTTCTGTGGCTGTTTTTAAAAACTGCATATTTCTGAGAAATAACAAGGTCCTGTTGTATAGCACAGGGAACTATACTCAATATCCTGTAATAAAACATAATGGAAAAGAAAAATAAATAAATAAAAAAGAAGGAAAGAAAGCAACAGTAACTAAAAAAATGAAATAAAATAAAATTATACTGCTTCAAAAAGAACTGCATATTTCTGTGGCCGTTTTTAAAAACATCAAAGTTTGTGCTGCATTAGCCATGGTTTAGGTGGAGCCAAATGTGATCATTCTAGAACAATTCTTTATTATTCTATCTTTGAACAATTCTCTATTTAGCAATTGGTGAGAAACATTTCTATAAGAAGGCTTTTATTTTCCACCAGGGACTACATGGGTGATACCATTCAATCTAATAATATAACATATAAGGCTTTAGGTAAATGATGACACACATATCCCCCCCGCACCCCAGTCAATTTTTTCTTTCCCACTGTTTCAGCCCTGGTGCAATCATATAATCTGTACATTTTTCTAGCAAAATTGTATTTTTTAACCTTTTGATTTATGAGTTTATTTTACTTTAAGGACACTAACTGTTTATCTGTTGTATCTGTTACCAGTATGTTTGCTAGTTTGTCATTATGCTTTCAATTCTGTTTTTGGTATTTTTTGGATTTATACAATGACTTATGTACGTGAGGTGTATCAATTTTTATGTTTTCCGACTTCAGCATTCATGCTTAGAAATATCTCTTCCACGCTACAATTATATAAATATTTATCTGCATTTTATGCAGTACTTTTAAGATTTTATTTTTACATACCTCCCCAACTTTCTAGTCTATAACACTTTTTCTCATACAGACCAAACTATGCATACTAAGCTGTTTAAAAAGTGAAGATCTGAGAATCATATCTATGTTTTCAATACTACTCCAAATAGTAAAATGCAGAGAATGAGGGAGTTTCATTTCAAAATGCCAAATAATGAGTTTCACTGCCAAAATATAATTAGGAACTATTTTAATGTGAGGACATGAGCTGAGAGTAAGTTATTATAATTTATAGTGATATAAATTAATTCTTATTAGATTAAGGCAGTGCAGATTAAGATGCCTGTAATTATAGAATGATACATGTCATTATTTGGTGGATTGGAAAGAGCATGTGACTAAGACATCAGTTTGCTTTTCTCTCAAGTGAGGGCATTGGACCCTAGATGACCTCAGTAAGGTACCCACAGCACCAAAGGGCTAAGATTCCTACATGGACTGAGTGAACAAAATAGCCAAAATATCAGCTCCTTTCTTCTAGGATGGAACATACTGCCTTTCAGGAGCAAGAGCTAAGGAAATCAAGGGCTGAATTTGTCCTGACTTCTTGGAGCTTGCAAGCAGTTCCCTCTCCTCAGAAGAATGGGACATGGCTTTTAAAGCACTTACTGGAGTTTGCTGTAACAAAGAACATAAATATGATTTGGAAGCTGGACTGTTTTGATACATTTTAAATGATTATTCACTGTTCTATTTTAGCATTTCTTAAAGTAATGCTAAGGGCAGTACCTTTCAGCACCCATGAAAAAGGAGTTTGTCTTTAATTAAACTGCAGCTCGAAAAACTAGCAGTCTACCCAGGATGATATTAAAAGTATGTAACAAATAGTATGACATAGGCACCAACTGCTCAGAAAGGACTCTGGTTATAAACTACAGATCTTCCTCAACTTATGACAAGGTTGAAACCTGTTGAAAATATCATAAGTCGAAAATGCATTTAATACACCTCATCTACCAAACATTGTAGCTTAGCTTAACCTACCTTAAACATGCTCAGAACACACATTAGCTTATTGTTGGGCAAAATCATCTAACACAAAGCCTATTTTATAATAAAGTGTTGAATATCTCATGAAATTTATTGAATACTGTACTGAAAATCAAAAACAGAATGACTGTATGGGTAAAAAATGGTTGTAGTGTGTCAGTTGTTTACCCTCGTGATCTCGTGGATGACTGGGAGAGAGTATCATACCACATATTGCTAGTTGGGGAAAAGATCAAAATTTAAAGTGCAGTTTTTACTGAAGGCATATCACTTTTGCACCATCATAAAGTCGAACAATCTTAAGTTGAGGACCATCTGTATTGCTTGCCTATACTGGGGGGTAGCAGCTGAACGTCTTTCCTGAATGTACACTGGGGACCAGAGAAATTGGAATCTGTACCAAAATTAGCTAGGAACTTGGGATAGAGTGGAGAACAATAAACAAGGTCCCTGCCATTCAAGAGCATACTTTCTAGTTGGGGAAAGAGATAATCAGCAATAAAACAAATATAAAATCATTTCTGTTCATCATAAATGCTTTGAAGAAGATTAAGCCGGTTATGTGAATAGCGTGACAAAGAGTGGAAGTACTTTAAATAGAGCGTTCAAAGGACGTTCTCTAAATATATGATACTTGAACAGAGAACCAACTGATGAGGAGCCAGTCACTGAAGACCTGGAGAAAGGGCATCCCAGCCAACAACAAATTTAGATCCAAAGGGAGAATAAGCTTGGAGTGTTATTTGAAAGATTGTAAGAAGGCCAGTGTAGTGAGAGGGGAGTTAGTGAGAAATGTAGACACCAGGAGATGAGGCAAGCAGTGGTCAGCTCTTATAAAACCAGATCCTGAGTGCAATGGAAAGCTGTTGGAGTGTTTTAAGCAGAAGACAAAAGTGACTTGATTTACAGTTTAAAAAGATATCAATGAAATAGAATCGAGAGCCAAGAAATAAATCAGTATTTCACAGTGGAATCAGGAATACTCAATAGAGGAAAGATAGTCTTCAATAAATGGTGTTGGGAAAACTAGATATGCAAATACAAAATAATGAAATTGGACCCCGATCTTACACTACTCACAAAAACTAACTAAATATAGATTAAAGACTTAAATATAAGATCTGAAACCATGAAACTCCTAGAAGAAAACGTAGGGGAAAAGCTCCTTGACATTGGTCTTAGCAATGATTTTTTTTGATATGACAACAAAAGCAAAGGCAATATATGTAAAAATAAGCAGTTGGACTACATCAAAATAAAAAGCTTCTACACAGCAAAAGAAACAATCAACAGAATGAAAATGCAACCTGTAGAATGGGAGAAAATATTTGCAAACTACCTATCTGATAAGAAGTTAATATCAAAAAGATATAAAGAACTCATACAACTCACTAGCAAAAAAAAAAAAAAAAAAAAAAAAGAACCAAATAATCTGATTTAAAAATGGGCAGAGGACCTGAATAAACATTTTATCCAAAGGCATATAAATGGTCAACAGGTACGTGAAAAGATGCTTACCATCACTAGTCATCAGGGAAATGCAAATCAAAACCACAATAAGATATTACCTCCCACCTGTTAGGATGACTATTATTAAAAAGACAAGAGATAACAACTGTTGTTGAGGATGTGGAATAAAGGAAACCCTAATGCACTTTTTGGTGGGAATGTAAATTGGTGCAGCCACTATAGAAAACAGTATGGAGGTTCCTGAAAAATTAAAAATAGAACTACCATATGATCCAGCAATCCCACTTCTGGATATATATCCGAAGGAAATGAAATCACTATATTGAAGAGAGATCTGCAACCCCACATTCATTGCATTATTCACAATAGCTAAGACATGGAAACAACATAAGTGTCCATTGATAGATGAATGGATAAAGAAAATATGATATATATAAATTATATATATATGTATGTTGTATATATTATATATATTTTACATTTTATATGTATATATTTTTTTTAATCACAATAAAGAAGGAAATCCTGCATTTGTGACAACATGGATGGACCTTGAGGACATTATCCTGGGTGAACTAAGTAAAACAAGATAAAAACTGTATGATCTCACTTATATGTGGAATCTTTAAAAAAACAAATGAAATTCACATAGAAACAGAGTAGAATGAGGGGCAGAAGAGTTGGGGAAATGGTGGGATGTTGGTACGGACTTCTAGTTATAAGATGAATAAGTTCTAGGGATGTAATTCATGATGACTGCTGTATTGTGTACTTGAAAGTTGCTAAGAGAATAGATTTTAAATGTTCTCACCACACTCTCTTTCACACACACACACACACACACACTTGTAATTATGTGGGTTGATGGATGTGTTAACCTTATTGTGGTAATCATTTAGCAATATATACATATCATCAAATTATCACATTATATACTTTAGACTTACACAGTGTTTTATCTCAATTATTTCTCAATAAAGCTGCGGAAAAAAAGATAATTCCAGCTGCCATGTGGAATGTGGACTCTACGGAGAAAGGTAGAAGCATGGAGAAAGTTAACAGGCAGTTGGCAGACTTACTGGTATCTTGGATTTGGGAGGTTATGGGGAAAGAGATGAGAATGATCATAGTGAGGATAGATTTAGAAAGTAAAATTGCTGTGTTCCTTCCCATGGAGAGATTCTCCATTCAGGGCTAAAGTTTGGAGTTTCTGTATTTTATTTTTATAAGGGATATCATTCCCTTTTATAAGTTCATTTTAAATGTCATTTATAAATAATGGCAAACTTTTGAAATAAGGTAAAAGATAGTTGGTTTCTTTTAAATGTCTAATATTCATGTTCCTTAGAGAAGGTAAATTTACATTTTATCTAGAATTTAATGAAATCCTTTATCATTTGTGCCTGTTAAAGTGTCTGGTTAGAATCCTGTAGCCCAGATAGTGAAGAAGATAGTCTTCAATAAATGGTGCTGGGAAAACTAGATATGTAAATGCAAAAGAATGAAATTGGACCCCTATCTTATAATACTTATAGAATTTACATAGAACCTTCTACCAATACTCTGCTTTATTCCTTTCCTGCTTTTCTTTTGACTCCCTTTTTGGACTCTGTTCCATCTTTTTCCCTCGGGCATACAATTATCAAGCTAGCTGTAAATGATGTGAAAGATCACCACACAACTTGTACTGAGGAATGGGCTTTGCTGGTCCAAGCATTCCCAGAAGAAGGCTACGTGATACAGAGCACACCATTTATCTTTCTGAGAATTGGTTTTCTAATAATTAAAATGAAGAGATTGGACTAGATAATCCTAAAAATTCTTTTCACTTCCAAGATTTTAAGATTGTCTCTCTTCTGATTTTCATATGTTGTTGATATAATCCATTACTTGCTTTAATTAATTACACAATGTTATATACATCAGCCATTTTTATGCTGATGATTCCCAAATTTATATCTCAAGTTCAAGACTCGCTCATGAGGTCCATTCTCATGTAACAAATGGATTCCTGAACATCTCTACCTGGACATTGTATAAGCACCTCAAACACTTTATGTTCAACATGACTCATTAACTTTCCCCATCAACTGGCTACTTTTTCTGTATGCTTTCCTCACATTGTCTAGATCTCTCTCTCTTTGACTGAGTCTTCTACTCCACCTTTCTTGCAAATAACCATCTACTTACGAGTCTACAAAACTCAGCTCAAGAGTCACCTCGTTATGCAAAATTTTTCTAAAGCCCACTCACTTCCTCTGCATGTAGAATTTTTTACTGCCTGTGGTATCCTGATGAGTATCAGAGCACCTGCATGAGTTTGTTCACCTGTTTATGTGTCTACATTTTAAACTCCATGAGGGCAAGTATAGTTTCTTATTTCCTTGTGATTCTACCCTCAGCTTAGAATGTATCAGAGTAGATGATTAACAAATATATAATGAATGAGTAAAACTGAAAATTCTCTGATCTGAGAATTGCTCATGTCCCAGTTTCTTATCTGGAATATGTTCTCCCACCAATAGTCTCTTCAAGACAGGGGGAAGCCATTGGCTTTCTTGCTTTTTTCACCTGTTTACCAGTTTATGAAGACTCATATAAATGCCAACCTCCATTTGTTTGCACACATTCTTCTGCGAGAATTCAGTGCCCTTTTCATGTATATTCTGTCTTGCAGGGTGCAGAGACCACATTTTCTCTTTCTTTCCTCTCTTCCCTGAGGTTGAGATTAGAATAGTGATGTCCAGCCAGTTTTTAATAGATGTTCATTCCTTGAAGCCCACATTTGCCTTAGTTCCCTCTGGTAAACAACTAAAATTTCTTCAGTGTAGACAGTTATATATAAACCAGTTTCATCATGAGCACTTAACAAATACATTTCTGGCTTCTCAAAATGCTAATGAAATTTAGACCTGATACTTAGCTCTCATTCAGTATACTTGGGTGTATAAACTGTCAGATTTGAGTGGCTGAATTTTTTATCAGCATCATCTTAAAATACCTCCTACTCCCTGATCAGGCTGGAAGAAATTAACCAAGGTGATTTATTTCAGCAGGATCAAGAAACCATCTGTGACTTGTAAAAATGATAGGATCAGCTTTCCTTCCCATTATGTTTTTAAAACTTACTGCTACTGGAGTAATTAACATGAAACTTACAGACAAATCAGAAAGAACTTTGCCTTATAAGAGAAATTTCTTTCTCTGAGGTCACAAATCCTTTAAGACTTCTGAGATAACTAACTTTCTCAGGTCTGCTCTCTACTTTCTTTTCTTGAGTGGGTAGTACTCTGTCCCTCCCATGGCCATTTTCTTCCCCCTGCCAGTCTTTCTGACATTTCCTGATAGAGTCAGGAATAGCACTTTGTCAGTTAATTTATCTTTGAAAAGATCACAGATTGAAAGTGATGCAGGAGGTAGTTCAAACCAAATAACCATTAATACTGACAATAATTATCATTACTCTTTATTAAGCACTTTAAGTGCTAGTTATAATTACATAACTAATGCACTTAATTCTCAAAACAGCCCTGTAATTTAAGCATCCCATACCAGTCTTTTACAGAAGAGGAAGAGAGGAGAGTAGATTTCCTGAGGTCACACAGTCAGTAGATGGCTGAGTTAAAATTTGAACTCCTGTCCCCACATTTTTTCATTTCGCCAGTGTTTATAAGTAAATGTGACTGCAGTTGTCCATGTCTTGAATGACAAGGATTCTTGAGGAGAGGTGCTTAAGGCAGATGGTGACCTGTTCAGCAGTAATGTAGCCTGTATTCCTGTTGTCACTTAGTTGGAAGAAGATTCAGATGGCTGAGATGAAACTGTGCATGTAATGAATTGAACAGAGGTTTGCCTGACTCGCATGGATGTTTCTTTGCCTTCTAGGAAGATTTCCAACCCGCAGCAGCCTCAGAGACCAATTGGGAGTCAGTCACAAGCTCTATCTCAGTAAGTAATTTATTTTTCTGTTGCCTGCAAAGACAACTGATGGAGAAGTAGCTAAGGTCAACCCTGGGATGACTTCAGCTGCATGAAGGATCTATGGCTGGACCCAAAGCCAGATCTCAAACATGATGTGTTCTTCCATTTTTTTTAGGTTATAGTGGGCTATGTCAGATGCCCTTTTTTCTCCTCTTTCAGAAAGGTTTCCAGGAAATGTCAGTACCCCTTGTAGGAACACAGGATAGACAATGACTTAAATATTTATCAGTTTCAAAGCAGAACGTTGCAACTAAAGGACTGTCCAGACATATCAAAGGTATGAAACAGTTCAGGGCCTAAGCTCAAGTGGGGAATTTTGAAATAGTTTTTTGAATATTCCAGGGGATTCCGTTAACCTTTGCATTTTCAAGGATCTTTTCAGATGTGAAAAATCCATGTTTATGGTAACATAACTTAAGTGCAAGGCAGGCTTGTGTTCTATTTGGCTTGGAAATAAAACATAACTCACCCTGAAACTATAAAATGGTTCATGCTCCATTTTTTTTCCCTCCAAATTTAGTCATTTCCCAGTATTCTGTATACTTATCTACTTTGTACAGAAAGAGCAGACTTTGTTTTCACCAATCTTATGGGTAGCACTTATGTAGCAATAAACTGCAAGATAATAAATGCAGTTGTTCATTAAAAGATTAAGAGCATGGAGAAAGCTTGTCCATGGTTCTAAAGTGGGTTAGTGTGGCTGAGTCAGAGTTGACTTTTTTTTCCACAAGTGATGTTCTATCTTTTGTTCTTGGAGGGATTTTTTAAAAATTCCCTCAGATGCCAGGATTTCTTCAGCTATGGATTCTGTGACTATTTAATTCACCTGGTGTGGCTGCTGAACTAGAACATGATCTGATTGAGATCAGTGAGGTCTCTAATGGTGATATTAAGAGTGTTTTGTTCGTTTCTGATGGTCAAGAATGCATGCTCTGAACCTAGCTGAGTATAGGCAATCATTGTCAGGAAGGTGAAAATTAAAATAAGTCAGGTAATACTGAGGAGCTGGGAGGCTAGGCAAAAGGTGTGGGCAGTTAGCAGCCCAAGACTGACAATTCAAGGTACATGCCAGTGGCAGCTTTTGCCATTCAGGACCTAGTGGTCTATTCTGTCAGGAGATCCTCTGGCTTCTCAAGTATCTTACACATGATAGCTCAGGGTTATCTAATCATTCCTGCCCAAAGGGCAGAAATCAGTTTAAAGGACCCTTCACTGATTCAGGATAATCCAGGTCCTCTTAAAGAGAAGGATTGTCCTGTCCATTTGGTGCATCTGTGGAAGCTCAGCTCTAGGTCCAAACCCATTGGAAACTCTTCTGGGTTGAGTTCCAAGTCCAGGTTCTGCTGAGTCCTCTAGGAAGACCAGGGAGACATAGCTTCTTTTTCATTCTGATTTTCAAGAACCTTCTGGAGTAGGAGCAAGGGCCCTTGGACCTACCATTTACTTCTGTATAAACCATTCTTTGTTTTTGTTGAAACCGGTTTACAGTTTTCAGAACATTTTTACAGATTTTTATCATTACTTTAAAATAATTCACCTAGCTTTAAAATTGATTTTACAAACATATAACAAAAGCTGAATGAGATCAAATTTACAGTGCAATTGAAAGAGGCACACCCAACTAGTATTTCTCTCAAAAATAGTTCTTATATAATTGCCTCGGAAACAAAAATATTCTCGTGGGTTGATTAGATCACCTAGTCACTCATAAATATTTTCTTAAATATCATTAGTGTTTCAAGTCAAAACTTGAAAAGAGCAGTAAAACTCACACACAAGGACACTTTCACATTTTACCTACGGTTTGGATTTGCTCTTCAGACTAATGTTAGAAGAGACTGGACTCCCTCCTCCTCCTCAGGGATTAAGATCCCCTCCACAGCTTTCTCTTGGAGAAATATCTGAATACACACTACACCTTAGGTACTGATAGGACCAACCCCAGGAAACTCCTTGCCAGGAGTTCCTCAGAGCCATTTAAGTAGCTTATGCTTGTGTCTGAATGGCTTGATTGATGTTTCTGCTTTTGTTTCAAAAAAGAGGGAAGAATTTTAATTTCAAAGCTTTCATATGCTGCCATGCACCTAACTTTGGCCAGCTCATTTTGACTTTTTGGATCTTAGACCCACATGATACAAAGCTAATTGTAAATCATCTGTTGTGTATGAGCCAGGTAGACTGTAAATCCTGACAATACAAAGTTGAATGGGAATTTGGAATTTTGTTACTGAGTCATAAATTTAGCCGCCTTTAGCATAGGATGCCAAGAGGAATCTGAAAATCAGAAGTGACGTGCTTCAATCAGGGTTCAGCTTCTATGAGACACACACACACACACACACACGCACACAAACACAAATACACTCCTAGATTAAGGAGCTGGCCTGATACCTTCAGCAATCTATCTCATGTCTCACACGCTACTCCCCAAACCCCGTCTGCCACCTACTCCCTTTCCCTACAGGACGTGTTTGAAATCTCCTAAATTACACCAATGGTAGGTTATGCTTTTATAAAACCTCTTAGTTTTGCTAAAGACAGACTGTTCCCCTAAGAGCAAGTAATCTTTTGGGGACCTTTGGATCTTGATTGGCTAAAAAGAAAAAGTGTTACCTGAGAGTGAGAATATAAATGTGGGCTTTACTGTCTGGGACTCTATAATGCATAGGCATATTATTTCTCAGTAGGAACGCAGCTGAGTTTCAGAAATGCAAGTTTTCGTTAATCTCTATTTTTCCTGTAGAGATATGAGATATTTGCCCTTGGAGGATCTTATTTGTTTGGCAGTTTCTTTAAAGACATTTAGAAATCATTGTAGACTATGTGCTTTCCATTTCCTTGTTAATGGGTCATGAATTTTTACAGAGGTGTTTGCTACATGGCTCATTTACCTCTAGATTGTACAAGGGTTAGTGAAGTAAGTGCTTGGAAAGTTAAGTGGGGGTGTATTCCATGGCAAAATACATAATCCCTTCCAGACTTTCAATGATGTTGCATTCCCCATTTGAAGAGTGTTCCTGAGAATGTTTTAATGGCAACTGGGATCCCTCACAAACTATAGCACTTAAAATGCACACACACATGGGGAGGGGGAAGGGGAAGCTGGGACGAAGTGAGAGAATGGCATGGACATATATATACTACCAAATGTAAAATACATAGCTAGTGGGAAGCAGCTACATAGCACAGGGAGATCAGCTCGGTGCTTTGTGACCACCTAGAGGGGTAGGATAGAGAGGGTAGGAGGGAGACGCAAGAGAGAGGAGATATGGGGATATATGTATATGTGTAGCTGATTCACTTTGTTATACAGCAGAAACTAACACACCATTGTAAAGCAATTATACTCCAATAAAGATGTTAAAAAATAAATGCACGCACACGCATGTGAATCTTCTACTCTTAGGTCAAGGGAGCCAGTTTCATGGCTCATTATCCTTGTTGACAGTAAGCTGGTTAAAGTGCCAAATTTTATCAAGATGTCTCCAGAGTAAATTTAAACCCTGTTCACAGAACGTCTACAATGCTAGGTGAGCTACAAAGATGGGACACTGAGGCTAAATGGAGAGGATGAATGGATTATTCAAGATTTGCATGGAAAGGAGTTCAGAATTTACCTGCTCACCATTATTTGTTGATATGGATATGATGATTTGAGACTTTGAACCAAGAAATTGGATGATTTATTTTGATATTTCCATTTAGCTGGTATTTTTTTTAATGATTACAATTCAGATGACCTGGATGTTTTATGACCTTCCTGTTTTTGATTTGCAAAAAAGTGAATGACTATGACTTACCACTTAATTGTTCTTATTTAGGAATATAGCAAGACTATGGCATAGTGGCTTAGCATGATATTTATGTGCATGATGTCTTGTAATCAGAAGTCTGTTTATGTTCCTTCCATATGGTTTTGTGACTCTTGTATTTCATAACAATGGACTTTTTCTGAGTACACTGAGCTGTATGTCACTCTTAGGGGGTATCCTATCACTCTCCATCAGTAACGGACCCCACTCTCACTGCGGATACTCTGGACAAAACAATTGCAGAATTTGATACTGTGGAAGATCTGCTCAAGCACTTCAATCCAGAATCATGGCAAGAAGATCTTGAGAATCTGTATTTGGACACCCCTCATTATCGAGGCAGGTCATATCATGACAGGAAGTCAAAAGGTAAGAAACAAATAAGGTTCTTCATAAGCAGATAAAAGTGCTAATAGTAATAAGTAAGAATTCGCAATGCAATGTAGTTAATTCACTTACATCAGATGATTACTGTTAGTTCATTATCACATATCTTTTACACAGCACCTTCAAATGATGTTCTGTGTTTTGTCCAAACTGTGTTGTTTGTATGGGACTAAGAAAGGTTTGATTCAGTCAAAGATCTATCATAGTTTGGAGTTAGAAAAGACCTTATAAAATCATCTGGACCAATTTTGTGCTTCTTGGCAAGTAAGGCATTATCAGTCCCACCGTAAACAGTAGAAGCAACCAAAGTCAGGGAAGGTAAATAACTCTTCAAAGGCTGCATGGCAATGGAGAGGAAAGGAGAGTCAGGTTCTCTTGTGTCCAATGGCAGTGCCTGTGTAACAGTCCCCTGTGCCTCTCTGATGGATATGAATGTTGAATTAGCCCGGGACTCAGTCATTTTTGGCAGGAGAGGCTTCTGGTAAAGTAATGGTCAAGGGGCTTCCCTGGTGGCGCAGTGGTTGAGAATCTGCCTGCCAAAGCAGGGGACGCGGGTTCGAGCCCTGGTCTGGGAAGATCCCACATGCCACGGAGCAGCTAGGCCCGTGAGCCACAACTGCTGAGCCTGCGCGTCTGGAGCCTGTGCTCCGCAACGGGAGAGGCCGCGACAGTGAGAGGCCCGCGCACCGCGATGAAGAGTGGCCCCCGCTTGCCACAACTAGAGAAAACCCTCGCACAGAAACGAAGACCCAACACAGCCATAAATAAATAAATAAATAAATTAAAAAAAAAAAAAAAGTAATGGTCAAAACTCTGGAAAATTTCACTCTACTCATTCAATGTCCATTCTGAAATTTTTTATGAGGTCCTACTATGTGCTTTGTGCCCTTGGTGGTTCATAGGATATAAATGTCTCAAGGAAGAAACCAATATCTGGGATATTTTGGACAAGTGTGAGGGCACACATTCAGCTGGAAGGTTCAGGAAAGCAAATGAAGGGAGAAGAAAGGAATATTCAGGCAGAATTAAAACATCATGAGTTAAAACAGTAATACTTACACTCTTAAAAAATAGGTATCCTAGTACTACATCTGAGTGATATGATCTTAGGACATGGATGTTTATTTGAATGTTTAACTCAAATTAATATAGAAATAACTTGTAATTACCTCATTGAATAAAACTATAATTTCTAGTCTGTTATGTTTAAGATTTGTTATTATTTAAACTTTCTCTACAAGTCTTGTAAGGCTGGCTTGCATCATAGATATAAAGGTATTTAGGACAATACAGCTTGTTTCCTATACTTTGTAATAACATGGGTACTTTCAGGAATTAAAAGGAACCCTGGGCCCTTTTGTAGATAATGTTTATGTTGGTAAGGACAACATATTAAAACATGTAGGCTGAAATGACTAGTTAGTTAACTCCTGCCTGGGTCTGCTGCTTATGGCTTAGGTCATAATCTTAGATACTTAAAGTGCACAGCTAAGTGGGGACAACAGAGTCAGTGGTGGCCCTGATGTTATGCAGATATGTCATATGTAGGTCAGTGTAACTCTCAAATCGAATTTCCCCAGGGCTCAGATTGGATTCAACTCAGAGAAGAAATGGCTTTTCTATAAAGCGTTGCTGTCTTTGGATCTCTACTAGGTCAACTTGAAGGAAAGTAAAATACTCACTATGTTTTGAAAACCCCAGAAAAAAATATTAAAAATGGTATTGGAGAAAGAAATGATAAAATCTGACTCTGTCTTCAAGTATCTTAACCACTGTAGCTATTTGAGGGACAGCCCTTCTTGACACCTATTTTTTTGAAGTATTAAAATTTAAAAATCACCTAAATTCATTACTTATTTTTCCCCAGATACTATGTTCAGTTGGAGGCAAGGTGTCTCAGTTCAAAGCCTAACCCTGCCACTTAGAAGTTTTGTGATTTTTTTCAGCAAGTCACTGACTCTTCCTGGGCCTCAGTGTCCTCATTGACAATGTGTGTATGATAACACCTACTTTCGGGAATTGTTAGGGGTACCATCGAAAGCACTTGGCACATAGTACTTGCTCAAGAAATGTTAGCCAGCTGCAGCTACTGAGAATTCTGAAATGTTCGCCTCACTTCCCTGGTGAAGCCTTTCTTGTCCCTTGTCATCTCCCTGTGAAGCACACCACTCCAAAGTTTGGAGTACTTGAGATGCCACAGCATTTATTTGTCCTACTACTGCATTGCTATTTGTATCTTTGTGTTTTCTCTAAGGGAATATGAGAGCCTAGGACCTAAGGGTTTCAACTCTGGCTAAATATTAAGTCACCTGGGGAGCTTTAAAAAACTATGCGTGCCTAGTCCTATCCCAGTCACAATGACTCAGAATCTCTGAGAGCAAGGCTGGGGTATTGATATTATTTTATGGCTCCTAGGAGATTGAGACCGATCCTTAGAGGCAGCCAGGGTTGAGAGGTGGTTCATCTGTATCTCCAGTAAATTGGCACAGTCTCTGACACATTTTAGCTGCTCGGTTAATGTTTGTGGAACTGAAGATATTAATAATTCAGTATTAGTATATTTCTAACATTTATAGAAACCCACCCCATAGACTAAGGATTGTAGCTTTATTAAGAATGCCTTTGGTTACCGAAATAACCTTGCTAGAGCATTCAAGGCACCATTCTACTTATTTCTGACAGCGTAAACATTTCTCTCCCCTGTTGGCTTAGATTTCATTTCTCAATCTCTTGTTTAAAATGGCCCTAAGGCAGGTCTGTACCCTTTCATTTAACACTGGCAAGCCACCACTGTCTCTGCACTTGTATAACTGTGCTGATTTAATTGTTTATCATTCCACCGATGCTGAATCACCTGCCTGTATCACAAAAGCAAAGGAAATCAGGTTTAATATTTCAGCTGTTATTTTCAGCTTTTAGAACTTAAAAGTACAAATTCATGGTTTGTATCCTGATGTATAAGAAAGGGGACAGTGAATAAAAGAGTGAAAACCGAAAAGTAGTTATAGATGATGGAGGTCCATTAAGTGTCAAATAAAATGTGAACTTTATAGGATCCCTAAAAAAGTTTTCTACTATCAGTATAATAATCTCTTAATGATGTTGTACAGAAACAAACATCATTTTTGAATATCTATTGAGCATCCATTCTTCTGATTTGCCCAGACTGATCAAAAGTGGCATTTTTCATGATACCAAAGAACAGGATTCTAAGATGACCCTTGAATGTGAATATATAAATCACAAAATTTTATAAACTCTAAAATAAAGCACAAACACACTAGGTGAAGAACTTATGTAATGAAGTAGAAAACAGTTAATAAAATTAAATTTTACTTCCACTGTTATTTGAAGGGAGATTAGGTGACAGTGAATTTTTAGTTCTCCTTAAGAAGAGACTTGAAAATGAGAAGCAAGAGGACAGTAAAAGTTTAGGGAGAAGAGGGAGAGAAAAGAGACATAACTTTGCCAAGTATTGAAGCCAGAACTTCAGCGTATAAGGTCCACTTTTTTCAAATTCACAAGTAATAGATAAGCACAAACTTGTCTGTAAAACCTTCTGGACTGATGATAATAGGACAAATTAATATATCCAACTTTCAGTTTCCTAGGGGGTAATGGAGAAAAGGGTAGCATGGATAATTGAACTCTGTAGATAAGTACAGTTCCAAAACCGAATTTTTGCCAATAATTTTAACCCCATGCCTTCAACCTCAACGCTGCCCAAAAGTTTAAAAAAAAAAGTTGCTTGAAATACAAGTTGTATTTACTTCTTCTGATGAACATGCCAATAACATAGTAAATTTGCCCATAATTAGGTAAAATATTATATGGATGTTCTACAAACTATGTAATCACTCTCTGAATCATTGCATGACCACTGTAGTTTAACTGAAATTACACTGCAATTCCTTTAAAACACAATACTTTGAACTTGGTAGCAATGTATATTTACTGAAGTATATAGCATGAAATCTGACATCTCTACATTGAAAAACTATCGGCCGTAAACTCTACTAGACTGGGCAATAATTGAGAGGTGATTTATGGAGATTAACAATGTAAGTGAGATGCAGTCTTTTACTTATTTCAGGAGAGCTTGACTTTCCTGAATGATGGTGTGTTTGCCATAGAAAAATCCAACACATAATAGCAAGAGGAAAACCTGTTCTCACAGTTTGTGTTGTGATTAAAATATGGATATAATTGTTGAGGCACTCCAACTTAATCGTTTTGAACTACAGTAATGCTTGACAAAAATACAATTTTCCCCAAAGAGTTGCCAGTTTTTTTTGAATTTTATTTTATTTTATTTTTTTATATAGCAGGTTCTTATTAGTTACCTATTTGATACATATTAGTGTATACATGTCAATCCCAATCTCCCAGTTCATCCCACCACCACTGCCACCACCCCGCCCTGGCTTTCCCCCCTTGCTGTCCATACGTTTGTTCTCTACATCTGTGTCTCTATTTCTGCCTTGCAAACTGGTTCATCTGTACCATTTTTCCAGATTCCACATATATGTATTAATATATGATATTTCTTTTTCTGACTTACTTCACTCTGTATGATGGTCTCTAGGTCTATCCACGTCTCTACAAATGACCCAATTTCATTCCTTTTTATGGCTGAGTAATATTCCATTGTATATATGTACCACATCTTCTTTATCCCTTCCTCTGTTGATGGACATTTAGATTGCTTCCATTACCTGGCTATTGTAAATAGTGCTGCAATGAACATTGGGGTGATGTGTCTTTTTGAATTATGGTTTTCTCTGGGTATATGCCCAGTAGTGGGATTGCTGGGTCATATGGTAATTCTATTTTTAGTTTTTTAAGGAACCTTCATAGTGGCTGTATCAGTTTACATTCCCAGCAACAGTGCAAGAGGGTTCCCTTTTCTCCGCACCCTCTCCAGCATTTGTTGTTTGTAGATTTTCTGATGATGCCTATTCTAACCAGTGTGAGGTGATACCTCATTGTAGTTTTGATTTGCATTTCTCTAATAATTAGTGATGTCGAGCAGCTTTTCATGTGCCTCTTGGCCATCTGTATGTCTTCTTTGGAGAAATGTCTTTTTAGGTCTTCTGCCCATTTTTTGATTGCGTTGTTTGTTTTTTTAATGTTGAGCGAGTCACCATTTTTTGATGCAGGGGCCAAATTTGATGTGCATTCCTCTTTAAAAAATCAGTAATTTAATATTGAGTGAAGCAAACATATTGATATTAAATTGAGTCCAAATGATGGAGTTTGAAATATATGATTTTCACAGACTCTAAATGCTTAGACGTTGTAACTCTGGGACAGTTACCAACCCATTTCCCAGGATCTAATATCAATTTGTGATTTCTTACATGACATTATTTTGCTGTAAGATCTAAAACAGTTGATTCTTTAATTTAAAACTATTTATTGGTAAATAACTGGCATAAGAAGCTGATGAGTAAATGAAATAAATATGTTTCATATAAAATGTTTGAATTGGTTCTAAATTCTCTTAGATACAAATATCTTTTATGTTTAAATTAGTCATTTATTGCTGTTTCTTTGTCATACTAACTAGAAAGAGCCAAGCTCTGGAGATGTCATTCAATGGGTATATAGTTTCAGTCATGCAGGATGAAAAATTGCTAAAGGTCTGCTGTACAACACTGTGGTCATGGTTAATAATACTGTACACTTAAAAATTTAAGCAGATACACCTCATGGTATCTGTTGTTTAACATGTTTTTTTATAAATGTTCTTTTTTGTGAATATTTGGTAGAAGTTGTCCATAAAAATAATTTAAAAACAATTTAGAATGTAGGAAACAATTTCAAAGTGTATTAAGATATGAACATATTTTAGAAATGACCTAAAGTCACAGTAAATTGAATGCTTACAACTTTCTCTCTCTGCCTATTTGATATCTGGTTGAGAATTTGCAGAAAGCCCTTGGCTGACGCTAGTGATGAATCAGATAAGTCAATCTTGAGATATCCTTCTGTAACTATCTATCGGTAAATTAAACAAACAGAGGTACTACAGACGTTAAATCAAATGGATTTCTTTTTCTAATTTCTTGTGTTGAATAAGGGTTAGCTTTACTGAGTTTCCTGAACCATGTGGTATGTACCAAGTAAAAGCTTTCTTTATCAATATTAAAATTGTTTACCATAAATTTGATAGAAATAGAGCAAAAGAAAGAATGTGATAGTGGGAAGAGCATGGACTTTGGAGTCAAGTAAACTCATAATAAAATTCTAACTCAGGTACTAATGGTGGCCTTGGAGAGTTATGTGCAGACCTCTGAGCCTGTGTTTTTTCCATTTGGTAAAATGACTCTAATGATAACAACTTTGCAAAGTCGTGTGAGGATTAATAATAGCAGAGTATCCAACTCTTAGTGGGCCCTCAATAAATACTAGCTATTATTATTACTTGAATACAGAACTCTGCACAGAACCAAGGTATTTCTGTGGACCCTGCTCTCTTCCTTGTAAGGCTCTTAGATAAGCATCAGTAATCTGGAGAGCCTCCTACAGAGTATCCAAATATTGTCATATTTAAGTATCTGTATAATCAGTACACTCAT
Organism: Balaenoptera musculus; assembly: GCF_009873245.2. NCBI lineage: Eukaryota > Metazoa > Chordata > Mammalia > Artiodactyla > Balaenopteridae > Balaenoptera > Balaenoptera musculus. The sequence goes on from NC_045792.1 coordinate 28,933,967, forward strand.
TAAAAGTTTACAATATAATTGCCAAGTACTAAACTTTTCTATGATATATTTACCCAGAAATTTCTGGCACCCTTTTGCTTTTTGGACATTTCCTTTTGAAAGCTTATTTTTTAGATTTTAGCCACTCTTTATAACCCATATGATTTGTAAGTAACTAGATTCCCCACTCATTCAGTTTGCCAGCAAGCCTTAATAAAAACCATATTATCATTTATAGTGTTACATGTGTCTATGAGGGCACACACATAAAATGTTTGAAGAAGATCTCAGCACAGGGACAAGGACCTTTATGGTTGTTTATTCTCTTACTGCCACTGCAGCCTCTGATTTTCTCCTATAGTGGCTGTCTGTCTTTGTTGATATCCTAAGCCCACTCTCATCATCAAAGTTATTCCTCCCATCTAGGCATATAATTCAAATGCACATTGATTAAGAAATCCATTTTGCAGTAGAAAACCATAGGTAACTTTTAGTGTCTGGGTGGACAAATGTGCCTTTTCCACAACAGTCACTCTTGTTAAAGATGAATGGGTTTGCCTTGTAGTTCCTGTACCCATTTTTACCTGTGTAGCATTGGGAATCCTCTGCAACATCCTTGTGCTCAGTGCCCCTATGGACTGAAGGAGAGAGCATACCCTTCCTAGAGCACACATTCATGGAGAAACTGCTGGTGCTGGAACATCTGGCTCATTAAGTGTCTTTACTTGCAAAGGACTGTGCTGAGTGCTATGTCCCATGAAATTTAACTAAAAACAACACATCATCATTGTTTTCTGACATTTCGATCAAGGTGGACATGACCTTCCTTTCCTTAGTGATCACCAATTGCAGAATCTTAGCCACTTCTGGGTTAGGTGATTCTGTTCTTAACCTTACTTCATTGATCTGTTTTACTCATTTCAAGGTTAATGTGAGGCATACCTACTGAGAGCTAGGGTCTGGACCTTGCTTCAAACACTTTTAACTCATTCAAGCTCAATGAATTTCTTGGCAGGAGAGTATTGTTATTTCCATTTTATCTAATAAAAGAAACAAATCCAGAAAGGTTCAGTGACAGCTATAAAGTAGAGAGCCATGACATGAACCTGGGTGTGTTGGCTGCAAAGTCAATGCTGTGGGGGACCCAATAATGCGTAAAGCTCAGAGACTCATAGCCTAGTAAATGAGAGACATGAGAAAGATCTCCTTGATTCTTATTCATCGCCTAACCTGTTTTCTTATTTTTCATTGCATAGATGTACTTCATACATCCCCCTAGGGTTCAGAGAATTGCCTTATGATGGTGTCAGCTGCTTTCATGCCTAATCCAATGCCTTGCAGATATCCTTGCACTCACCCATTCATTTTCCAGCAAGTATTTGTCAAATGCCTACTATATGTCCAGTGACTGTAGGCAAGTCACTCAATTCTTCTGCATCTCAGTTTCCACATCTATCAAATGGAAATAGTAGTCTCTAAGATAACAGTTTGTTATGAGAATTCCATGAGACTTGAGTAGGTGCTCAGTAAATTTCCATTCACCCATTGCTTAACAATGTTTTTAAACCCTGACAATTAGGAATTGTCTGAGTGGGAACATTTTACTGTGATTTAGATTAATTTCTATAAATACAAGTGGTAAATGTTTCCATTCTTCAGAAATTAAACCAGCAAATGGAGTCATGAGATTCATGATTTTAAGTTTAAAATACCCTGATATTCCCTCATTAAAAGTTATAAGATAATTGTTCTTTCCAGACTTATTTGCACTTGCAAATTGGGGTTGAAATGTGGAAACAATTTTCACAATTATGTGCTAATTTATAGAAGAGGGAATCTGAAAATCACAGTGAGGTTGTAATGTCCATAAAGAGGAATAGACTCCTCCTGGGAAATTTATGAACCTTGAAGAAGGCTGAGAGCCCTTAGTTGCTTGGTATAAAAATACTACAATTATTTATATATTCCCCTTACCTCCCACCGCCACATAAAGTGCCATAAATCTAGTGTTGTAACATCAAAGTCAAGTTTATAATAAAGCACTTTACGTAACAGACTGTGGGACTACTCCCCATTTGGCAAAAGACATATTCCTGAGCACCTTGAGATGTGTATCAGAGAGCCAGCCATCTGGATGCCATCCTTTACCCATGTGGCACAGCTTCTAGAGCCCATGGGTCTTGGTGCCAATCTTCATGCATCGCAGTTCATCCTTGATAGAGCTGGTTCTAGAACCCTAGTTTTTCAATTCTAACCCAACAACCATCAGTAGTTTGATTCATTTAGATAGTAGTTACTGAGTACCTATTCCTTGCAAAGAAAATCTGGATTGATTAGTGGTCTATAAATGGCCTGAACTTTTTCTAATTTTGACTTTAAGTTTATGGGTATCCCACAAAAGATAGATATTTAAGAAAAATCAGAAATGTTTGTCTTGGGGAGCCATAGTGACTCCAGTTATTTTTTATTGGATTTAATTAGTTATTTCAAATATCCTGAAATGGCATGTGTGCTTAGACTACAAAAAAAAAAATGTTGTAGTTTTTTCATCAGTATGCTGCTTCTAACTGTTGAAACCAAATGGTTTTAGGAAAGGTGGACTTAAATGACCTACATTTGGTCCTTCCACTAGGGGCAAAGCACTAGGAGAGGGGAGATAAAAAGATGATTAACTCTGCTTTCAAGAACCTTATGGTTTAGTGGACAAGAAACACCTAAATAAAGAAAAGGATAAAGCAAAGCCTACAAAGTAAGTGTTATCATAGAAGGCAGAGAATGTGTGGTGAGTATATAGTGAAGGGGTCAGAGGAGATGTAGGGTGAATGTGCCTTTTGACTTAGAAGATTAAAATGACATAGTGGACTGAGATGCCAGAGAAGGTAAACTAGAATGACAAAAGCATGGTTTTAAAAAAGGCACGGCCCTACTTCAAGCACTTGCTCTTCTATTGCCAAACCTGCACTGATATAGAGGCTGCTAGTGAGTGCCTGCTAAGAGAGTTCATAAAGAATTTTAGCCTGTAAAGTCTCAATTTGGTTGTATTAAGATGATTACTGGCTAGCTGCAAGAATATAGAGAAGTTTAATTGAACACTAGCAGATTCAGGAAGATAAAGAGAAAAAAGGCTGGTGACACACATAACAGAATAAAGACTGATGAAAGGCCAGCACAGTGAAAGCCAACCAATAAACTTGACACCCAGAAGAGACTGACCCAAAGAAACCATCCTCCTATTGAACAAAACAAACCATGAATCAAACATGCATGGGAAGGAAAAATAGTTTTCTTACATTCAATGTGAGGACATTATTTTGTTTCACAATGAATTTTTGTATTCATAAAAAAATTGAAATGATTAATTCAGAAAAGGCCTTTAAATTTTTATCATAAGCTGATCACCACCTATGCTGTGTTTGCCAAGCATGTGAAATACAATATTGGCTTTATCTGTCCTATAGAAAGAATCTCTAGGGTTCTATCATTTGTTGCCCCCTGAAAACAATTGCTATCAGCCCATCCAACTCTTTATGTGGACCTCCGATTGGTTTTCATAACAAAGACTACAGGTAGTTAAGGGCAAGAAGGAATTCAAGGAGAAATGAGGACAAAGTGAAGATCATGAATTGACAAAAGTCCTCTCATTTCAGGTGAAAAAATATGAAATTCATTGTATTTCTCAATACCAAAGAAAAAAGTACGTTCTGTGCAGTTGCCCGGTTTATTTGCAAGAACCCAGCATACATTTCCAGTACAATCCGATAGATGAATGTGTGTGCACAGGAGTACATGCTTGGGTATATGTAATTGACAACATCTTGAAAGTGACAGGTCAGTGCCTAGCAATGCGCCTAGGAAGCCAGGTCATTTGACAGCGAGTAGACCTCTAGATGGAAAGCTCCAGCAGGGCTTGTAGAATCTGCTCTTTGCACCCTCCTTCAAATCTTTAGACCTGGGCTCAGAAGTGCAAGAGTAATGAAAAAGCCTGAATTCAGACTCTGGCTCTACCACTGACTAGGTATGTGGCTGTGGACAAGTTCTTTTCCCCACCCTCTCAGAGCCTCGATTTTCTCAAGTGTAAAAGTAAGGGTAATGAGAGTATGTAATTCCTAGCATTTATGGGGATTTCATGCAATTGTGTATGTGAAGAACTTTTCATGCTACTTGATACTTAGGAATATAGATGGTCAATATAAAAAAAGACCAGGCTGACTCTCCTTCCTCCCAAACCTGAGCCTGAATGGATTAGAAACTGAACCAGTGAGCGCATTCACCAATGTACCATTGCTTTACACATCCCTGCCCTAGTCCTCAGGTCCCAGAGCTCTTACCACAGCCCAGGAACCTCCGTGACTAGGCTGCACTTTCAGACCAGAGCTGCAGAAAAAAGCGTGCTCCCTGAGGTTCTAGGCAGTGGCCCACATTGGATTACCATGTCCAGAGAAAGGCTTTGACAACAGTGGAGCCTTCTCAGCCTTTCCATCAGGTTGTCCGTACACAGCCCAAAGACGTAACTAATGTCACAGATCCATGAGAAGGCAAGACTCAAATTCAAAAGGACGTCAAAAGAAGGATTATAACATTATGTACACCTGGGTGAAATAAGGGCAGCTAGGTGCAATTAATGGGCCTTTGAGTGAAATTTGGAACGTCCTTGTTGCTCTGTAATATTCTGCTGTGGAGACTGAAGCGGGAATGGAAAGGGCAGCTCCCCTCTCTGAGTTTGTACTGCTTGGCCTGCCTCCCTCACAGCAGGCTCACACCAGAGCCTCCCTTCAGACCAGAGCACTGGAAACCTTAACTGCCACTCACTCCCTTGTCTGGCTCCCTGCTCTGCTGTGCTGCCTAGTCAGTCTTCTTTGAGTGGAAATTCAACATCCCCTGCAGAAAGTCTGCAGTGGCACTTCGAAGTTATTTGCATCCACTCTGAAGAACCTTTTAGTTCTCGTTCTAAATTGAGTGCCTTCGTGGTTTCAGTCCCCTGATAAGCAGGGCAGCTGGATTCTACAGCAGTCACATTGGGTCACAGTTCTGAGTCACGTCAGTGAATTGATGCATAAAACTGACAACATTGTAAATCTCTTCATGGCAGGTAGGAAACAGAAGTAACCAGTGCTAGTCAGTAAAACAGTTATACAATGTGAAGAGTTTTGTTCCAAGATGAGTAAGGCATACATGCCTATCCTGATTTGTTGACAGCACTTTGCGGGTTAGCTGAATTCCCACAGGGAATCATACTGTAGTTTGGCTTGGACATATTCTGGAGATAAGGGTGTAGCCATTTACCACCCCAGTCCTAGCACAATGCCGTACAGGAAAGCTTGATACAGTGCCAGGGAGGTCGATCTTCCTCCTTCAGCTATAAGGTTGCCTGCCATCCCCCCACTCTGCCTGATGTGGCAGAGACCATGAGGCAAAAGAGAGAATGACTTCGAGCCCAGTTTTCCTACTTAGTATTCACTTTGAGTAAGTAATACACATCTCAAAAGGGTGGGCGAAAAAAGAAGAGGGTGGGGAACAACGACAGGTAGTCCAGTGTATCATGTGCCTAGCAGAGGACTGGCTAAACTCAAGTTGACTCAGTACTGTCACTTTCTTCCCATCCCTCTCTGCCTTCCACATGCCACAACCCCTTCCTGCTAATAGGTGTTAGACAAAATATATTCCCATCATCACAAGCAACAGCTTTGGCCCTCTGCATTAGCCCTGTCCATAGCCCAGTAATGCACAGCCAGCATCAGTATTTATCTCAAGGTGACACTTTTAATGGATGATTGGTGCACTTCTTAATCCATTTACGTAATCCTTTCTGCTTTGCTTGCAGTTATTTTCAGGGCTTTAGCAGCAATAAAATGGTTCCTTTCCCAAGACAGAGTTCATTCACTTTAAATATGGCTTGATTATAGCTAAACTTATGACACGTCTTTACAAAGGAAGGGGGAAAAGGCAATAAATTATGCACAGTAATTATTTAGAATTTATTCAGACACCACAGTGTCCTGGGCTCAGCATATAACAGTTGGGGGAAAATCCCCGCCCTTGAGAATCAAAGGCACTCAAGGCAGAGCATTAGTCCAATTGCCATTTAATTCCTCATTCAAGGGGTCATTGACCATATGGCCAGCCTTTTAGCTGACTTCATGGGGTTAAGTGGACTCTTCACCCACTTGTGCCTCCTTTTATTTCTGTTTCATTCAGATGCATTCTACTGACAGCATCCTTAGCCTTTGACCTCTACCCCAAAAGAGCACTCCTTACTATTCCTCAAGCAGTTTTGGTTTAGGACTAAGACATTTAATGGGGCTAGAATCCAGAGTAAGCCTGATGATAACTGCCTAATGTTTATGGGATTCCTTCTGTGGTGGCCTGGCTGGTGACAAGGGAAGTGCACTCGGAAATGGTGTGGAAACCGGGGGGGGGGGGGGGGGGGGTGGGGGGTGGGGACAAAGGACTCTCTTCTAACTGCATTCTTGTGAGAAGATAGTCATGTACATTCACCCGCCAGACGATTTGGATGCCAAATAGATGGGCGATTAGATGGATTTTGAGACCACAAATTAAAATGTAATTTATATAGTACAATAATACAAATTTAACTCAAGTAAAATATTAATGACTAAAATTTGAAAATTTAGGGTGATGCTTTTAATTCATAGAAGTCCCAATAACCAACCCCCCCCAGATAATCATTTACATAGAATAATAGCCAAAAGAGAGAAACAGAGGAGAAAGATCTGAAAAAAAATTTTTTTTAAATTATTGACCATTTGACTTTAAAGGGAAAATATTGGAGGAAAGATCAAAATGAATCAAGATGAATAAAATAACCAGCATTAATTAGTACCAGGCACACTGCATTCAATTCTTCAAATATTGCTGTGAAATAAGTAAAGTTATACTATTTACATTTTATAGATGAAGAAGCAGAGGTTTGGAGCAGTCAAGTAACTTTCCAACTAAAAGGAGGCATAACCATGATGTGAGTGCAGCTGTAGCTTTACTGCAGAGCCCAAGCACTTAACCAGTACGCTATACTGCCATCTAGGACCCAATGCACAAAATTCCATCATATTCACAACCCCCAAAAAGCCATGTCCTTTGACATTTTGGTTGACCTCGGAGTTAAAATGAAGCCAAAACCTTTTTATTCCTCACATTTACTTGTAAAATTTCACTGCCAGGTGCATCGATTAGAGTAGTTCTCCCTAATGTGTCCCTGATATAATTCAAATTTTATTTAAGTAATGGCTTACAGTCAGGAGTTATTTAGAATCAAGAAGATACACACACACACATTTTTTAAAGCAAAGACAATTATTTTAAATTGCTGAATGTTACATTTTCTTTCCTTGGAACTTTTTTTTTTGCATTAAAAAAGTGCAAGGAAAATTGAGCCAAGATATAGATTTAACTAAGTTTTTGAAGGTTTTTTGTTTTCTCTTTGCTGTTGTTGACTTTTTTTTTTTTGAAGGGCAGATAGGATCAAAAGAGAAATTAGATTTTCCATCTTTGGTGTTTGGGGTAGTAACTGAGATCCCAAGGATAGATTCAAGCCCTGGGTTAAGGCTGTCCTCACAGAATCTTCCCAGCCTATTTGCAAAAATGTGTGCCGAGTGTGTATGCCGCAGTCGTGCACTTGCTTACACGGTGCTGTGTTTCTTACAGTTGACCTGGACAGGCTCAATGATGACGTCAAGCGTTACAGTTGCACTCCCAGGAATTACTCGGTCAACTTGAGAGAGGAGCTGAAGGTGACCAATGTGGTCTTCTTTCCACGCTGCCTCCTCGTGCAACGCTGTGGGGGAAACTGTGGCTGTGGAACTGTCAGCTGGAAGTCCTGTACGTGCAATTCAGGGAAAACTGTGAAGAAGTATCACGAGGTATGACGTTTTCAGATTTCTTTGTTGCAGTGCTGCATTTAGCCTTTTCAGCTGCAAAAGTCCTGTAATCTCTAGGCTGCTGGGAAACAGGGCCATTGGCGTTGGTTGTTCACGTTGTTCACTGCACAGGGGCACCTCCCAGGGGGATGATTGGGAAATTGTACTCAAGCTAAATTTGCCTAGCCAGGTGCCCTGGGGAGAGTGTATCCTGAAGAAGAGTTTCCTTTTTCTTACCCTTATTCATAATATATCATGTGGGTTGACAACACTCTCGTTAGTATACACAATCAAATGTATGATGCAGTAATTTGAGAGCTTACTTGGCTTCCTTATAGAAATATGATGGGATTCATTTACAGTGTATGACTGCAAATCTAGGTTATGTTAAGAAAATGCTAAGAGCCAAACTTTAATTCAATCAAGTCATTGAAAAATGGAGCAGGGTAAAGATAGCAAAATATAAATTGTCAGAAAAGATACATTGTCAGAGACTTTTTCATTTTCTAAATATGGAAATATTTTTCTTCCAGAAGTACTAATTTTTCCTAAATGTGACTGAGTGCTCTGAGGAATCAGCTCTGAAATTACGCAAAAATAAACAAAAGTAAACCTAAAGATATAAGAGGAACAAAAATTTAAGGAGAGCAGTAAACTTTGATGATAATAACAGGGAATGCATGTAAGCCTTTACTGTGTACCAGACATAATTGTAAACAATCATTAACTCACTTGGCAGTTTCTCCACAATGCTGACAGGGGAGTGCTATTTTTATTCCCTTTTTATAGATGAGTAAACTGAGACCAGCAGTAGATTGACCAGCGTGACTTGGTCAGTAACTCACAGAGCCAGGACCTAAACTGATCAACTGTTTCTAAAGTCTATATTCTTATCACTAGTAACACTGTGCTCTCTTTTTTAAAAATATATAGCACTTTATTGAAGGTTAAAGAAAGAGTGAACTTAAGGGGAGTTAGCACTGCTCTTGAAATTGACGGCAACCCTATTACTTCCTGATTTTGTGAGTCACTAAAGTTTAGAGACGTGGTTTTCATGTGCGTGAAATAGGACTAAGAAATTATATCCGATAATCCCGTACAGGATGGTTCTGGGGAATCACATAAAATGGTGCATATGAAGTGCATTTTGTAAGATGTGAAACATCTTATTGAAATATGTCTAAAATATAAAATAAAGGATTTCCCTGGTAGCGTAGTGGTTAAGAATCCACCTGCCAATTCAGGGGACATGAGTTCAAGCCCTGGCTTGGGAAGATCCCACATGCCATGGAGCAACTAAGCCCATTTGCAACAGCTATAAGCCGGCACTCTGGAGTCCGTGAGCCACAACTACTGAGCCCACATGCCACAACTACTGAAGCCCACGTGCCTAGAGCCCGTGCTCTGCAACAAGAGAAGCCACCGCAGTGAGAAGCCCGCACACTGCAACGAAGAGTAGCCCCCGCTCGCCTCAACTAGAGAAAACCCACACGCAGCAACAAAGACCCAATGCAGACAAAAAAAAAAAAAAAATATATATATATATATATATATATATATATATATAAACTAAAGTATGAAGCAAACACTATTGTTAGGAATTATTGTTTGAGTTGCTTTTCATCAGTATCCACCAAAACAAAGGAATAGATGATGCTCCCTAAATAAAATCTCCCGCTTTATACAACCATTTTGTTATCCTGAAAACAATAAAACAATAAGTTAGGAGGTAATTTCTGAGCTAAATGAAAAGGGATACGTCATAAGCAGTATTTTCAACTTGGGAAATGCAGGAGGTCGGAGACCACAATAACCCTGCTTACCTCAGACAGACGGGGACACACGATTTTAGACCGGCATAGAGCTGGTTTTCTTAGTCACAAGAATTTCTTACTCCACCCCACAGTTTTCAAAGTAAAAAAAATATCTGTTCTCATATCCAGGGAATGCTGTTGACTGTGTTCATTGTGTTTTATTTTTGTATGACCTGATGAACTCTAGATTGGACTTTGTCCTTTGTGTCTAAGAACGTGAATTTTGTATTGTTGAGTCATACCCTGAGGACAAATGCAGAATTCAGTAATTTGGTTCCAGTTAAAATAAGCCAGGAAGTGACAAGATCTCTACGTAGTCTTAACTGTGAGGAAAAACATGTGAGTTCAGGCCTTTGATGCTTTATTTTCATCTTGACTCTCCGCTCAGATAGAAGTTGCAGTTTGGTTTTTTAAATTGCTTATTGTGGAAACACAGAGTTAAACATACACCCAAAAGGACCCTCACCTTCCAGACAGTTAACTCTGAAGGAGTCTGAAGGGTCCTTTTCTTAGGTCTATTCTTGTCTCTGTACACAGTAGCTATTACCTGTAAATTTCTGTTCACAATTAATATCTAGAAGGGGAAGCCCTTGGTCTCTTTGTTCAGTCACATGAGTGGGTTTAAAATGTTGGCATATTTTTGAAACTGCTGTCTAAATCACGTCTTTGAAACATGTCATGATATTTTTACTTCTCGGAGTCTGCTGAGCTCTGTACAAAATCACTCTGCTGAGTTCTGGACAAAGGGACAAAACAGCATCAATCACTCAGTCAGTAACTGCATACCTGGAACACACACGGCTGGCACACTTGCCCCAAACTCCTAAAATACCTTTGAAATGTGTCACAGTGACCACTCTGTCCAGTGCCCTGTGGAAAAGAGCAGGAGGCTTGTTCCATTTCCAGAAATGGGGGTTGCTTGAGCTCAGTCTCATTAGGGAAGAATCCTTGTCCTCTGTTCTATTAGTTCTGTGTCTGTATTCTTAACTCAGAGAAATGAGAAACTGGTTTCCCCAGCTCCTGGTTGTAACTGATGAGATGTGAAATGAGTTTTCATGACAGATGAGCACCCTTAAGGGGGTGACTAGAACTTGTCACATAAGCAGGCCTGTATGACTCCACAGATATTTCAAAGCTCAACATTTAGGAGTAAAATCCAAGAAATTAAAATGTATAATTATAAAATTACCAATAATTAGAAATTATAAATAGAAGGAAGTTAATATCATTGCTCTTTTCCCAGGTCATGCGACTTCTCCTGTAGGGCTCTGAGCATTTTTCACTGTGCAATAAAATGTTACCATCTGTATTATTTCCTGTTCTCAAAATTTTATAGGTATCCTGTTAAAGTCTTTTTCCTAGCAACATTTCTATGCTTCTTGGAATATGTAGGATATAAAAAAATACTTTTGGTAGTGATTTTTAAAAAGGGAAAGTTCCAGAAAACATATTGTGTAGACAATTAGAGGGTGCTATTATTTTAGTTATCTTTCCTTGATAATGTATAATGAAGGGATATTTCCAAAAAATATGGTGACCTTTTAAATTAATACTTACTGGTTTATTTTTTATCGTTTGGTCTCCTGGCTATGTCCATTCAGTCAACAGCCAAAAACTTTGGAGGCAACAGAGAGAGAAAGATAGAAGTTAATTTTCTCTGTCCTTCCTCTCATGATTTTGTCACAATGCTGATATACCTGCACTATCTGGTAGAACTTTCTGCAGTGATAGGAATGTTCCATATCTGTACTATCCAATCTGGTAGTCACTAGCAACATGTGGTTATGGGGTATTTGAAATGTGTGTAATGCAAATGAGAAACTGATTTTTTAATTTTATTTCATTTTAACTAATTTAATGTAAATAGCTACACATGGCTAGGGACTACCATATTGAACAGCATAAGCCTAGACACATCTCTGTGTCTGGCATATTTACAACATCTAGAATCATTCCTGTTGCTTGAAAAAATGAAAAAATGACTTCGGAGGATTCTTTTTATTTTAACTTTAAGTATACGAATTTTATATTAAAAATCTGCTGCCCATTTCAGTTTGAGTTAGAAGATGTAAGCAGATATTTATATATATGAAACAAAAGATTAATTAGAGGTAATAAAATGTTGAGCTTTAGACTTGAGATAAAAGAATGGTACTTTTAATTTTTACATGTTTTAAGCATCTGTCATTGAAACAAATTTAGGTAAAATTGCAAATTGAAACCAGCGAGACAGGAAAGCAATTTTTTTCAAAAGATTTCTACTCTATGGCAAAGGCAATGAGTTTTGGGGTTATGATTATAACTAACCATAACAAAAGTCAAGAAAATCTCTTTTCAATTCTTTTTCTGGAAACAGCATTTCTAGAGCTTATATAGAGTCTCCCTGCTTCTTCCTCTTTCTCCCTCTTTGAGACCATGAGACAACTCTCTTGCAGGCCTTTCCTGTGTGTTCCTAGAAGAGACAAGACAATAGAGAAAAAAAATCACACAACTGAAGAGAGAAGATGTGGGATCACATGGGAGGCCACCTAGGGCCAGCTACTTAAAACTCCCCAGGGCCTCGGGTTTGCTCACTTACTCCCCATGATAACCTACAATTTTGAGTTCCCCGACAGATCTGAAATTATATGATATCCATTCACCTACTCCCTAAATCTTATTTTACTGAAATTGTGTTAGGAATATAAACAAATTGGTGGTTGAAGTGCTAAGTAAATGCAAAAGAACAAAGATACATGATCTGGAACAGTTGCTGTTTATAGAATGCTTATAAAAAAGTTTATTCACTCTTCGGTAGTAATACCTGTGCTACTTATCTCTTGGGGATCCTGGTAGAATGAAAGCATCTGAAGACTGTAAAGCACTAGACAGATGTGGGTGGAATTTTCTGAGAATGTGGTCGGGACTTCTCAGTTCTGACTCCCTTATGGCCCGAATGACTCACTGGTGAAGGGACTCTCTAAGTACTGCAGAGTGCATACATCCTTTCCCTTGGAGCTCTGGCTTCACATTAGGCCTTCCTGCCAAAGGTTAGCAAACCTGCCTTGGGGCATGATATTCCCCAGGTAGACAAAGACCCATCTGTGACATGAATGATACTCAATGCTAATGCAGTGCTCTGAAACTTGGTGCCCAGCTAGGCTTCCATTATGTTTTCTGCAATTGGTGGGCTGAACGTGTAGTCGTTAACCCTCTAAAGTGCTGTCAAAATCATTTACCTGTTTAGTTCTCTGAAGGTAGAACTGTGGCTAAATACACCCCAAAGTGCTCACAGAAAATTTCAATTATAAGTAAATGTCCACTTACTTTTAGAGGTCAAGATTGCATTTTGAAAATTCATGAGCGTTGTATAGACCCATAGTATAACCCCCGCCTTTGGTCACCTTCATACTTAGCTTGTCAGCAAAACATTGCTGAACTCTGTTATTTGTGTCTTTCTTATTGAGGACTATGTCTCAGCTTCCCTTGAAACTATCACCTGCAAGATGAGCAATGACCCAGGTAGAAAATAATATGTTATCCCTTCTCAAAATATTTTTGCTTGTAGTCACTTTAGGTTTCAGAAAAGTTGACTACCAGCCCTTAAAAATCTTAACATTTTTCATAAAGTCTATAAGCATGAAAGAAATCAAAATGGAAGCAAAAATATGAAGCTTTTTTTTTCTTAAGATAAGAAACTATGTGTACTGAATTCTACCTGCTTTAGGAGTTGGGTAGAACCTTAAATAAACTCTTAATGATTCAGGTTTATACAATGCATGTGTCCTGAAATATGTACTTGTGTTCCTATGTCAGCCATTAATTTGAGAACTGTTACAAGGCCTTAACAACCTTTTTTATATTCGCAGTAAACAAGAACTCAACTTGGCAGATAGCTTTTCTGCCTAGTATTGTTTTATTAGTGTAATAGCTTTACAGCAATGATTCATTCAGTGGTTTATGGGCAACAAGGCGAGTAACCGTAGTTAAATATCTTTTGTGTTATGGTAATTTGCAAACTGAGCATCTTTGATTTTGTGTAGTGGTATGAAAGCTGCCAACTGGCTCAGTCATTCTCCATTTAGTAAAAGTCATCTTTCCTTGGCTTCATGTGGTTTTCCAGATGGTGGAGAAGGGCCAAGATTGCCATTTTCACCCATAGGTGATAAGAAATGGCTGGCTGCTCCTCCGTGGATTTTTATTTCAGTGTGTGTGCTTGCAGCTGTGAATCAAAGCTCAGAAAATAGGAAAGCCTTTTGTGATGGTACCTATTAGTGAGTGTCCTTTGGCAGCTGTAATTAATTCAATGGTTCCTTTCCTTTAAAGGTGACCAGATAACCCATAGACAGTTTGCTTTCTCAGATAAAGGCTTTTCATTTTTCTTTTAACTTTTCAGGCTCTCTCAAATCAGCTTTGCTTTCTTCCTCCTTTCAATGCTGTATACCTGAACCTAAGACTATTACATGGTCTGAAAGCTTTGAACATCAGTGCTGTGATCAGCCAGTAAAGCAGTCCAATTTCCACTTTGTTCAAACAATGCTTTCCTGTCTTGTCTGGAAAAGTGTCTGCCAATTCATTTTTCTCCTCTTATCAGCAAAACACATATATACTGTGCTCACATGGCTTAATATAAAACACAGGGAAAATCCCTGAACAATCAGGAGACCAGTTAGAAAAACTGGCCAGGCTCTGCTCTCATCCCAAGGCACACACTTTCATTTGTCATCAAAAGAGGAAGCAAATCAACAGAGCACTGATTTTATAGATATCAGTCATGGCAACATATTAGGCTTTGATAATGGTCTTTTTTAAACAGAGAATATTTATCATATGCTCAGCTTCTTAGGAATCATTTTCTTACCCTGAATATTCCAACTCCCCAGTCTGGTTTATAGGCTGGACAACAGTGACTAATATTAGAGAAATTCTTGGCAAAGTTGTAGGAACCCAACCCTTAACCCCTTCCAAGGCATTTTGACTAAATATGGCACAGTAGGGCTTTCATATCTGTCATGCGCAGGGTATTTAATCCCCCAAAAAGCAATATACACTTCATCCATTGCTTTGGTTACTTATTTTTTCCACAGAGACACAACAGCTTTTATTTTCTTTAGAGACCCAGCAAGAGAAAACATGGGAGCAGGGAAAGGCAAATGTCATTGTCATTCTGCTATCGATACTTGAAATTTTATTTCACAATTGTGAAAGGCTTAACAGTGATGCAAAGCATAGGCCACTTCATTCTGGCCTCTGCTTTATTTCTTGGCTTGTTTTGTTTTGCCCCGTCTGTTTGTTGGAGGTTGGGGTAGAGGAGATGCAGGGAGGAGACACCGTGAACATACATTCCCATACTTCTACACTGGCAGCATCACCCACCATGTTCACCCAGGTACATTCTTTAGCAGCTACTATGTTCCCAACATGCTGCTGACCTGCACAAACAAAATTTCAATTTCCAGGTGAGGGTACGAGTTAGGCCACACGGAGTCAAATACTGGTTACACCAGTCACTGGCTCTGTAACCTTAATCTCTCTCTTTCCTTATCTGGGAACAAAATTAGAAAAGTACCTATCTCATAGTATTGCAGTGACATCCAAAACATTTAATACTTGCAAAGTCACAACAGTGTGTGGCATCTTGTAAAACCTCAATAATGTTAGTGATTGTTTTTGCTATCCTTGTCCTCAAGGCACTTGTAATACAATTAATAGAGAGAAAGCATCATACGTCATGTGAACTTGTGTGATACATAGTGTAAGTGCAGTAGAATTACAGGTAAAAAAGATAATTGGCTATCAAAACTGGCATCTGGACTAGCTTTACTACAATCAAGTAGTTTTGAGTCTTTATGCCTCCCTCATGAACTCTCCTGGGGCATTCCTTCCCACCCAACCCACCCCAGTTTTGTATTCACAATATTCTTTTGAAGCTCTTCTACAAATGGGACTCAGTATTTCACTCTGTGTTAGCAGAGTCCAGGCTCCTTAGCTTTATTGAACATTGAACAAATGACCCGCCCCACAGAACTCTTATGGAACAACAGGGCTAAATGCTAAAGTAAAGGGGACACATGAGGACTGAGGACTCTAGGCCTAGTGTCCTAGTAGGTGGTTTTGGTTGTTTATGACTTGAAACAGGGAATGTGAGGATGAGAAAATTGCTGGGAAGACAATCCATAGTAAAAAATTGTGAGGATGCCATGAAAAGTTATACAGCCTTGAAAGCATCTAATCTTCATCTAGGACCAACGTATACCAAGCATCAGGTCCCCATTTCAGTTCACATGTGTGCCTGACACAGCTTTGAGACACAAAAGGAAATCGTAACCACATTGGAGAGGTGTTGGGTCCTTGGGTTCGTGTGTGCTAGAAGCCTAGAGGACAAAAGCCCTGCTCCCAGCTCCAGGTTGCCAGAAGACTCTGGCACTTGGCCTCCTTTGGAATCTCAGTTCTCCCGCCTATAAATTGTGAATAAAGATACCTTCTCTACTGTGTGACAAGGTTTGTCTGAGGGCAAATGAAATAGTGCATCTGTGCAAATTCTTTGAAAACCATAAAATGCTACATAATACATGTAGCATGTGGTGTCATGCAGAGTTTAAAGTCTAAAAGGGAAAGTAGAACAAAATCAAAAATAAAGGCTAACAGGAGCCTCAGAATGTAAAGCAAGAAGCAATTAAACTGACTGTGGAGTGTATAGAAAACCAGTATTTGTGCATATGATGGCAAATATTGACTTCAGTGAAGGCCACACTCGGGAAGAAGAGTTAGCTCCTATTTAAACTTAATAATTCCAAAAATTACATTTAAACCTATTAATGTAAAAAATTAAGGATATACTTTATTAATTCAAGAAATGTCATACTGTTATACAGGTATTAATGTACAAAGATCTTAGTGGAGCATGATCTGTTTCAAATTATAATAGGTATTCTATCTTAACAAATATGTAAGAACATACACACATTTTCAGTTATTTATGGCCACTAATGACCTTCATCAGGGCAAAATGTTTTACGTCAACCATTTAGCCATACCAGCATATTATGTTCATGACTTTATTCGTTGTCCTGTCTAAAGAGATAATAATATGCTCAGTATTATATTTATCCATAACACATGCTTTGGTCAGAAGAGTCTTTATGATAATATTTGGGACAGCACTTGGCACAAAGCAGGCCCTTAGAAAGCTCTCAGTAAATGCCTGCTCAGACACCTGAAGTCATCTTGATACTGCAGGTAGGTAATGCAGAAGGCATTACTATCAGTGAACTCCATTACTTTAAGGAGTTGGTGATTGTAAAAATATTTACACGTGTGCAATCTAAGAGCGAGCACATAGCTTTCATTGGATCCTCAAAGGCTTAAGAACCAGTTGTCATAAAGAGAATAAGTGGTATGTAGTTGAGTTATACTCCAGGCGCTTTCTAACAGGAAATGCTTTTTGTCCTAGGTGTTAAAGTTTGAGCCTGGCCATTTCAAGAGGAGGGGCAGAGCGAAGCACATGGCTCTCGTTGACATCCAGTTGGATCACCATGAGCGGTGCGACTGTATCTGCAGCTCAAGACCACCTCGATAAAAGAATGTGCACATACTTACATTAAGCATGAAAGAACCTTTATTTTAAGGAGGGTGTGGTAAGAGACCCCTTTCCCACCAGCAACCGAACTTACTATTAGCCTGCAAAGCAATGAATACAAGTGGTTGCTGAGTTTCAACCTAGTTTTGTTAGTGCCATGAGAAGTAGAAAGGTGTATCATCAATCTCTATATCCAAGAATATAGGATTGCATTTAATAATAGTGTCTGAGGATATATATGTATATATATCCATGTCCCTGTGTAAATAGATCATATGGTTTATTCAGTATATATAACCAGGTACACCAGAGCTTACCTATGGTTTAATTATCTAGACCCTTAAAATCTGACAAAATAAGGGACATAGTAAATACATGGAACATGTCATTGGAAGATTTGGAAGATGAATTTGTTTATTTTTAAGTTTTGAATCACAAAACAATTTTGGATCTTGCTCTTTTAAAGAAAGCACCCTGTATATTAAAAACCAATAAATGAGATTTTTCTTATGCATATATCTTAATTATAAAAAAAGGAAAAATATGGTTTCTGGGAAGAACACATTCCTAACCATTTTTCTCACGAGATGTACTACATACTTGGCTATATAGACAATAATTACCTGTCTCCAAAAGCATGTCATAATAATATAGGTGCTTTAGAAATTAAGGCTTCTTTTTATGTGTCTTGCTGACACATGCAAATTCATTAACACCTATCTCCAAAAAATTCTCACAAGGTTTATTATTATAACCCTATGAGAGACAATTTATAAGCTAGAGCAGAATTGTTTCTTTTCAAAAACCTCTCTGCAGAAGTAACTCCTTTGGAGAATGGCATGAGGACTCTGCATGAGCCTTTCAAAATAGTGTTCATTGAAAACTGTGGGCAGTTGAAAGTCAAAAAAGTGAGCATTGAAATATTAACATAACTGGGAATCGGATGGAATATTTGAATGGGATCCATATTTAATAACGGATACATACTCTCCAAATTATGCCAGTTAATTTTACGTATCTTGCTTCTGTGTTTCTGTCTCTTCGATATACAGACATGGATTTACAATGGCATTTTATATTTGGCAAGCCATTATGGACTATTTATAGCCTAGAAGTTTTTGTGTATTAAAACAACCCAGTTTTATTGATGTAGATTCCTAATCATGTACTCACTCACCATTCAATTCAGATTAATTCCTGTTTCTGAACTAAGTGAAATTAGATCTGGGGTCTCTGGTTCTTTCCAAATCTATGGAGCTTGTTCTAAGAAGCCACACTGTAAATTGTGGGTGCGCAAGTTCGGCCACTGCTCTACACTAGGAAGCAGTCTTTGCACTGGGGGTTATTATTGGTACTTAGAGTAATTTTTCCTCCCCGGCTCCTTAAGACCTCAGAGACTGACTCCAGGCGTAAAAAGTGATTCATCATTCTCCAAAGCAAGTCTCTTAAGAGAGTGACACTGAAATCAAGATAGCTCAGGGACTGCTCGGAGAGAATGACAATTTTCATCTCACCTTGAAAGAAAATAGGAGAGCCAGTTTCTTCCCTGAGTCCAGGGCCCTACTGACTACAGCCAAGTTGAGTGAGGGCTATGTGACTGGGGCTCATTAAGTCCCAGTGTCAGAGGAGCGGCCTAAATATACTTGGATTTCTGAGCGTGGTGCTTTCAGGACCAAGTTCTCAACCATCCTTAGGAGCTCATTTCTGCTCAGCTCTTTGAAAGGCCAATGCTTATTGAAGATGTTCCTTCAAAAATTCCCTGAAAGTGTCCAGTGTTTTTACCTCAGGGGATGACTGGTAAAAATAAATACTCTATTGCTGAGTTGCCCAAAATCCCAGAGCACAATCAAAAATAGCTGAGGCAGACCCTCTAGTAATCAGGAACCACTCTTCCCCTTCACGCCTCTTCCAAGTTTCCTATGAAAACAGTCTTCCTGTACCAAAACCCAAATTTGTGTTATATCACCCTAGCTTGTTCGGCTGTAAGTATGAGGAATTAGAGTGTTCTACCCAGTTTTCAATAAACCTTCCAGGCTGCAATAACCAGGATGGTTTTCAGTTAAAGCCCCATCTGTACTTTTTATTTATTAGCTGAAATGTAAGCAGGCATATTCACTCACCTCTTTTTTTCTTTCCTGAGTGTTTTATTAAAACTTCTCCCTTGGTTATCTGTTATCTATTGCACTTCTAACAAACATGTAGCCAATAAATCTGTCTCACTGCCATCAAAGGGATAAAAAGCTCACCGTACAAATTACATTTCAAAATAAATCCTAATAAGTCCTCATTTCTGCATGGCTCACTCACCTGGAATAATGCCTTCTGTTCAATATGTTCTTATAGGGCAGAGCACTTTTGTAAGTAGAATTTTTCATGTTTTTTGTCATATCAGTAACATGCAGCTTTTTCGTCTTGTAGCATTTTCTATAACAAATGTAATATGCCTCCTATCTTCATGAAAAATAAATATTGCTTACGAACAAAACTACTCCATTATTTAGTACTCAACTGCAGTTTTAAAAGGTGCACAATGTTACAAACTTACTTCCCCAAACACATGCAGCTGCTTGGAGTGTTCCCTGAAAACAGGCTTTTACTTTGTCCCTTCCTGAAGCCACCGGAAACCGGAAATTAAGTGGGACTTGGGTTTTGTTGTTTTCTTGCTGCTGTTGTTGCTTCTTTGTTTGACTGTTTGTTCCCTGCAGGCCTTTTAATGAAAGATATTCTCCTCTGACATTCCTTACTTTGGAGAGTACACAGCCTCTCTCTCCTTGCCGACCTGGAATCAATAACATTATGTCCACCCTCACACCTTTTCCCCTCTAGATGGACACCCCAGCTGGTGGGCAAGTGTTATCAGCTCAGTTGTTTATTATCAATATTTTATTTCATTATTTGGAAACAAACCCCCCCAAATAATGCCTGAACCTAAAGCGTACATTAAAGTGACCAAAAATATTTTAAAGTAATAGATTTAAAGATCATATGTAGTTTTCCTTCATAACATGAGTGCTTTCAGCTGGACAGTAAATTACGAACCGTCTCAAATCACATGAAGGCAGATGATCAATCTGGTAGCATTTGTAAGGATTCCTGGGAAGTGATCTGTGGGAGTTGGGGACTTTTCCTCCCAGCAGGTGGGGGGCTGCAAGTATCATAGTGCATCAGAGAGAAAGCTAGAAGGCCTTGGGTATAGTGACAAGTCGGCCACTTTCTGGACCAATTTAGGGGCTACACTCCTATAGAGTTTGGTGTGTGACGTGTTGGCGTCACGTGGGGGGGCAAAAACTGAAGAGAGCTCTTCTCGCTGCAAGAAATTTTGCTTTTGCTCGTATGTATTTCAGTCTTCATCATCATCCCACTGGAGACAGGATGACAGCAGCACAGGGTTGGGTGAAACTCTGCCACTTTATTTAGTTTAGTGGTTTTGAGTTGTTTGGGGAAAGGGAGTAGAGACATGTATTCTGTGGCAAGAATCAATTTTACTCTCGGAAATACCAGCTAATGTGTGAGTCAAAGTATGGGGAAAAACGGGGAGGGATGTAGAGTAGTTCATTTAGCTAACCTGGATTTTCGTGTACAAAAATCATGTTATCCATATATATATAAACAGTATTTTAATGCAAATACATTAAGAATTTCATTTTATTTCCTGAAAGGTGCATGTGTCCAGTTTTATATTAGTAACTCAACAGATGTCCAAATTTTTCATATTCTCCTAGGGTCCTCTGATAGAACATTAAATTAAATTCATAGATTAGTATTCATGCCTGAAATTCTAGGCAATACAATTTCGTTTATTGACAGCTCTGAGCAAATATGCTAGAAGAAAGAATATTTATAATTCACTGGTTTTATTGACATTCACTTGAATTCTGTTGTTTTTTAATGATCAACTTACTTAAAGACTACACAGGTCTTTAAAACTTAACATAACACACTGGGCTATCTCCCGAATATCATAGTTTATCAACAATGGATAAACAACTAATCACTTATTTAAGACTTTGTGCTTGATGTTCACGTTATAGTTCAGAATTGCAAGTTAATTTTTATCTTTTTAAAGTAAATTTTAATTCTATAGAGATCTCTAAAAATTCTTTAGCAGATCGCATTAGAAGAGAGTGGAGCTGAGTCCATAATAAAGGCTAATATATTCAGTGCAGCAAGTTATGGGCCAAGAAATCTTCATTTTCTAATAAAGCCATTTGATTTTCTAATTATTTTAAACTGTTGAATACTGGTTTCCAGGCTTAGTAGCCAGAAACCAAATGTTAAAATCACTCTTGGGTTCAATTTATATTTTAAATAATGCCTGTAATACAAATTCACTTTTAAGAATTCAAGTCTCTGGGTCATATTCTCTAATCTCTATCTTTGATTGAGGCAATATTACAAATTCATTCTCTTCGAGTATCTTCTAGGCTTTCCTTTTCTCCTTGTTACTTCCGCATCCCTCCTCTTTCTCACCAGTCTCTACCCACCAGACTTCAAGTCAGAGAAAATCAGGAGCGATGTGTACTTTGGGAAGGCAGAGGAGATGGGGTCATTTAAGGAGATCAGGAGATCAAATGCATGGTTTACCAAATGAGCAATTGGTAGGCTAAAACTGCCAAATGTTAAGAAATCACTGCATTTTGAGAGTTGAACACGTCAAGTAAATATTTCCCAATATTGTCCATTTTTTGTGTAAACTTCAGAATATGGTGGTGAATGTTATTGACTTCTATCAAAAGGGATTTAGCCATAGGCAATATGAGGAAAACTGGCTAAATGTTTCATATATTCATTCAACAACAAAATGTTTTAAAATGCCTGTATGCTTTGAATTTTAAAATGCAAGATCCACAACAGGGGATAAAACTAGGGAAAGATGTTCTAGGTGAGATAAACAACAACAAGAACAAAAAACCTAAAGATCCCCCAGCAAAAATGCATAAAGTAAATGTGGGCAGTTCAAAGACCAGAGAGTAAAGTGGCAGAAAGGAAAGTAATCTATATAGAGGAACAATTGGTGGTATGTTTGAAAAGGTAGATAAGTACCTGATTATGCAAAGTCTTCTGTGGCTGGTTAGCAAAGAGCTTTGTCTTTTACACGTGGTAGAGGAAGCCATGGGGGCTTCTGAGCATAGTGGGGGGCTGCAAATGTCATAATGCATCAGAGACAAAGTTAGAAGGCCTTGGGTATAGTAACAAGTCTGCCACTTTCTGGACCTATGTTTCCTCATTTGCAAATTAGAAGGATAAGATGTTCTACAGGTCCTTCCAACAGAACAATTCTGCAATTCTGTATTTTGGAAAGTGGCAATCTGCAGGAAGGACAGAGGTAGGGATACAAATTATGAAACTCTTAAAGTTGTAGTGAAACCAAGTCCCCCTAAAACCAAGTTCTTCTGCCACCCCTCAAGGTTGAGAAGTATCAAAGAAGAGGGGGGATTGAAACTGAGCAGGACCCTGTGGTGCCCCTCACCCAGGTACAAAGTGCTCTCTGTATCCCCCATTTCTTGTTTATAGGAAAATGGTTTTCACCTCCTAGACCTTCTTTGAGGTCCAAAGGGCAGATTCAAACAGTTACTAATTAGGGGAGTGAAAGGATGCAGAAACAACAATAGTGTAGGGATGGGGCCTGGTCCTAGTTCCTCCTGGAGGGATGGATGTGCATAACAGTTTGATACACATCTCTGAGTTCTTCTACAGGAGCTAAGGTCCCAGACCACATGGAAGAGGACTTCAGGCTGAGCACAAGAACTTGGGCCCCAGACTGGTTGGAACCAGAAGGCTGATGATTGAGATTCCTGGAACACCACCCGGTTACCTCACCACCAACCAATCAGAGGAGAGTCACACATACCCTGCTGTCCTCCTCCCAAATTTTGCCTATAAAAACTTCTTCCCTGAAGCCCATCAGGGAGTTCAGGTCTTTTGAGCATGAGCTGCCCCATTCTCCTTTCATGGCCCTACAACAAATAATCTTTTCTTGGCTCCGAACTCCTACATTTTGGTTTGTTTTATCTGACTGTGTGTTGGGCACACACACTTGGGTTTGACAACACTAGGGGCGAGACAGTAAGGACAAAAGTGAGACCTCAGAGACAGGAAGGCATGTAGGTCCCCTGTGGTTGTGCAGGCTGTGCATTAAAAATCTCTAGGAGGTTCTGTTTGCCTAGACTAAGACCAACCAACCGCAAAAGAGGTTAACAAGAGGATTCAATGGTCGTAATGGCTAAATGGGGAGGGCAATGCAGGCTTGGGGGTGTCCTGGAGGAGAGAAGCACGTGGGTTGGAATTTTGAGAGTATTCTCAGAAAACTGGGGAGGCAGGAAGAGACGGTAATTTTGAGAGAAGAGATCATGTCTCCCAGAAAAGCCAGGGCTTGTAATGTTTACTGGGAGTCATCCTTAGAGTGGCAAGGCTGAAATCATGAGAAGATAAAGAACAGAACCTAAAGGACATCCATGACCACAGAGAAGAAGAAAAAAGAGGAATTCACAAAGCTCACAAATAATGTGTTCCAAAAATTTGATAAACACTAACCAAGGGCTAACTAGCCCTCATTAAGTACCAGACATAACAGATTTAGAAAACAATAAAACAGCCATGTTTCCTGCTCTTATCAAACTAGATAAGGAAGGGTAGATATTAAACAAAAAAGTAAATAATTCATTATATTTGTGGAAAGCAAAGCATAATATGGGATGACATTAAAAGGTAGAATTTAGATCAGGTGCAGGAAGGGATTCCTTAAGAAAATGACATCGAAGGAGAAACAGAAAGTTGAATAAATATTAAATAAATATTAACCAGAGGGAAACTAGAAGGAGAGTGTGGCATTAGAAATGAAAAAAAAAAAAAAGGGTGACTAGATTAGAGAAATATTTTGAATGTTTAATCGACCAGTCGGTGATGGATTGGGTGTTGAGAGAGAAGTGAAGGAAGATGTCAAGGATTTTTCCAAGGCTTCTGGCATAACAAACTAGGCCGATAGAGATGCCATTTGTTGAGACTGGAGACAGGGGAAGAGGAGGAGATTTGTATATCAAGAATTCAATGTAAGATATTAATGCCAAATGGTCTTTGACATATCCAGTTGAAGATACGAAGTAGGCAGTTAGGTCTGTGGGTCTCAAGCTCAGAAGAGGGGTCTGGGAATAATACGTAAATTTAAGAGTCATCCACATGTAGCTATTAAAAGCTACAGGGATGGTTGTGTCACTTAGAGGAGGATGAAGATTGAGGAGAAAAGGGATCACAGGGCAATTGCAAGAATATAAAAATATCCCGACTGCCAGAGGAGGAAATTGTTCCAAGGGGACTGGGTAAGTTTTATCAAGTATTGCAGAGAAGATGTAGGAGAAACCTACTGATTTAACTGCCCAGAAACACCCCTCCCTACCCCTACCTCCACTCCCTTTCTGGGAAAAACCACTTTATCTATAGTGGCACTGTGCAATAGAAATTTGTGATGATGCCAAGTGTCCTATATCTGCACTGTCCAGTACTGTAGCCACTAGCTACATGAGGCAGTTGAGCACTTGAAATGTGACTGTTGGGCTGAAGACTTTTTAATTGTACTCAATTTTAATTAATTTGCATTTAAAGGTAAATAGCCACATGTGACTAGTGGCTATAGTATCAGACAATGCAGCTCTAGACTCTAGATATCACCCACAATGTTGCAGCCACAATAACACTTCACAGCAACACACACACACACACATCTCAGCTGAATATCTAGGGTTGTGACACTTGATCCAAGCAGGGATCTAAGTCTTTCTCAGGATATGTGAAACTGAGAAGAGATCCAGACAGTCTCTCTTTGGTTATTTGGAAGGTGGGATGTAAAAATCAATGGCTATTGACAGCCATACTCCTTCCACATAGACCAAAAAGACCAGAAAAATTCATACTACAAAGGGAGAGAGGGAAAAATGACACCAACACAGAGAAGGTGGCTGAGGGTCCTGAGGGAGACCCCATTCCTGTGGGTCTTGATGTATGGACAAATCCCTCTCTTGGGTTCTCTGAGAATATCAAGTGGTTGAGGTGTGAGTCAGATGGTGAAATATTGTGGAGGGAAGAGTTGTGATGAAATGGAAGTTTTGAATGAAAATTACCTGCTGGAGAGCTTGATTAGTGAGTGGAAGGAGAGAGAAATAGTTGGTTCTTATCACCATGTACACTGAGTTAGCAAATACTGAATCACAGCTCTGAAGGGAAATACAGGCTTAGGTTCCTAAGAGCCTCTAGTCACTACTTTTTCATCAACTGATAGATGCATAACTTTGTTTTATGTGTGTTTCTGATTAAGGAAACCTTATTTTAATAAATATTATTGATCCATTAACATTGAACTCACAGCCAACAGCACTATAATTCATGCCTAAATGAAGCTTGTCTAACACATATTTTCACCATAAGGTGCATCACAGCCTACCTGTGCTTGGGAACACCAGACAGCACTTCAGCTACACTTTGGGGCTATTTTAGATGACAAAATCAGCACAAAAATGCAAAACATGTCACTAAAAGGACACTTGTTTACAGGATGAGAGCTGAAACAAGAGGGCAGTGTGTTGCCTTGTTTGGCCTCAGTGGGGAACATGTGTTGGACAGCTGAAAATTTTCACCACTCTGCACATGTCTGCAGATGACCACAAAAATACTTCATGTATTAATTTTGGAGTTACATATAAATTTTAGGGAGCGGGCAAATTTGCAAATACAGAAGCTGCAAATAATGGATATTAACTGTAATATCAGTGCCCATTTATAGAGTGTTTACAATGTGCTAGGAATTTTTCTGATGCTTACATGTATTTGCTTAATTCTCATAATAACCCAATGATAAATGGGTCTTATGAAATTAAAAAATTAATGCATGTAACATTTTTATTATAAAGCAATGTTATTATGCCTGTTATGTTTTATAAAGATGAAAAAGTAAAGCATGGAGAGTTTAAGTAAATTACCCAAGGTCAACAAGTAGTAAACTCCAGGCAGTTCCTCTGCAACCCACATCCTTAATCACATTGCAACACTATCTGTCCAACTCATTGGACAGGAGGCAAAACTAAATAATTTCTTCATAAATTCGTCCCAATTACAATTCCAAACATGGACCTTGAGGTCGTCACTGAACATTCTGGTCCAGTTTCATTCATTTAATTAATCATAATTGAGCATCTACCATAAGGTAGGCACAATTCTAGGCACCAGGAATAAAGAACAACACAATGTTCTAGCTCTCAGTGAATTTGCACCAACGTAGAAACAGAAAATAAACACATATATAATTTCATATAACAAGTGCTATAAGAAAAACAAAGCAAGTTAGGCAAAGGAAGGTCTCTGTCCTAAGGAGGTGACATTTTTGCTGAGATCTAAAGGAGGTGAGGAAATAATGGGTAGAAATATCTTGGAGAAGAGCATTTTAGGCAAAGGGAATAGTACTTGCAACTCTGGGGCAGAAACAAGCTAGGGAACATGTGAGGAACGGGGAGAGGGCTAGGGTCAGGTGAGCAAGGAACTCAGCTATAAGACACCAGAGGTGAAAGAAGTAGGCAGGGCAATTCATATGGGGTCTTGAAGGTCATGGTAAGGAGTTTCTATTCTGAGTACAATGGGAAGTCCTTAGGGGGTTTTGAGGAGGGAAGTGAAATAATATGACAAGTTATGAAAAGATCTCTCACTGTGTAGAAAGTTGATCGTAGGAAAACAAGAGTTGAAGGTGATAGTCCATTTATGGAAACAGGTTCAGGAGGGGTAGGAGGCTCCATCTAGGGAGGCTGAAGTAGAGAAGTGAGAAGCAGACAGTTTCAGGACATATTTGAAAAGCAAAGCTTTAAATATACGATATAAGGGAAAGAGAGGAATCTAGGATGTCTCCAGGGATTCAGGACTTCTAGGTGAATGTTAGAATCTTTTAACTCAATGGGGAAGATATTGATAAAAGGAGGGTTGGGGGATGGAAGACCCAGTATTTTCCTTCAAACTCACAGTCTTTTACTAAACTCTAGATTCTGGGGTTGAGATTATTTTTTAAGTTCATTTCTGTGTCTCTGGGCAAAGTGTGCTCTCAATATGTAGGAGTAAATCACCTTGGTTATTCCCTGAAATCCTCATTTTGTTAAAAAAAAAAAAAAACTGATTTTTTTCCCCCAAGCAAACCTTATCTGAACACCAAATAGATCTTGACTTTTACATAAGTAAAAACTGAAGGTTGGTGTGATAAACTAATTGTCCCTGTATATGCACATGTTTAAATGGAGACACTTGAGTATAAAGCTCTGAGAAGAAATGGTACGCAGATTGACAAATTAGTTTTGCGGAGAAATACATCTGCCACTCATCTGAAGCCTGAAGTGGAGAAAAGCCTGGACCAAATCAGCAAGTGTATAAATTGAAAAACAAAAGGAAATATTTTGGTCAACTATTTACCCAAAAATGGATTCAAGAACAAACTAAAAATAATTCTTTGAATTCCAATACCTCAAGCTCACCCCTAGGTTCTACAGTAACTAAAGTCATTCCCTGTTTCATCCATAGGAGGAAACATCACTGCAACAGATATTTTAACAAAATATATAAGCTTTTGCACAAGACTGGGACTAATATGACTTTCCTTTTTCTTCTCATAGATGTTGAAAATGGGCTAAAAGCCACAGAGCTGTGAATAGTATAGGTCTAAATTTGAACTTAAAGGAAGCCAGGCACAGCTTAATCATCATCGTAGTACTTACTGTGTCTAGAATATATCTAGTGTTTTAATATGATGCCTTTTTTCATTAACTCATTCAACAATTATTTTTTGAGGACCTACTATATTTCAGACACTGTATACACTGCTAGGAATGTACCAGTGAATAATACCATTTCAACTGTTGCCCTTGTGGTACTTAACAGTCTAATACTGATAGGTAGAAAAACACTGATTATCTGAAGCAACTTTCAGACCCAAGGTGACCAGGTCAGGGTTTCTCAAGTTCAGAGCTATTGACACTTGGGGCCGGATAATCTTTGTTGTGGGGGCTGGGGAGGGCTGTCCCATGCATTGCAGGTTATTTAGCATCATTCTTGGTCTCTACTTACTAGATGCCAGCAACACTTTTCCCCCATTAGTGGCAATCAAAAGTGTCTCCAGATCTTGCCAAATGTCCCTCAGAGGGAAAAATTTATCCCCTTGTGAGAACCACTGACTTTAGAGGATGATATTAGCAACAAGATCCTGGCTTCCTGTGAAGTTTCCCATTTGTTCTCTAAAGTTGCCTTTGCCAAACGATATTGCCAGGAGAGGAGATTGTGGTAAATGTGGAGGGGCCATCAGTCAGACTGGGCTGAATGAGGCTACAAAGGCAGCAGAATCCCTCAGTCAACTTTGAAATACAAAGGCAATAACTGTTTCTGATGACAAAAAATATCAACTTCCAAGATAGTCATTCATTTACTTAACAAAAAGTTATTAAATATATATATATATGTCTATATGCCAGATACAATTATAGATTCTAGGGATAGTGAACAAAACAGATCAACATTCCTATCCTTATGGAGTTTATAGTGAGGGGAGACAGATAAATAAGTAAAATGTATATGCGTATTTGAGAAGGAAATAAGCGTTATGGTTACATATAAATAAAAGCAGGGAAAGAGGATCAATAGTGGAGGGGAATTCAATTTTAGATAAGTTGTTCATCTAAAGTAAAGACCCAAAGGACATAAGAGAGAAAGTCATGCAAATATCTAATAAAAGAGTATCCCTGGCAGAATGAATTGTAAGTGCAAAGGCCCTGAGGTAAGAGCTTGCTTGGTGTGGGGCTGGAATGCCATGAGCTAGATTGAGTGGTAGAGGTGAAGTTAGGAAGCTGGTAGAAGCCAGATTTCATCAAACCTTTAGGCCATTGTAAGGACTTTGACTCATACCACTGAAGATTTTTAGTGCTGTTCAACAAATGTTTTCAATCATCCTTCTAGGCACACAAGGAGGATTATATTTCCCTCTTCCCTTAAAGCCAGATATGGTTATGTGTGATAGATTATGTCGTTTGCCCCAAGTCTTCACTCCTTTGTATCCACACGCATGCCCTGGCTTCTCTGTACACAGAGTATACTTCTCCACCTGTTGGCTGTGGTTTTGGTCCCATGACTTGCTTTCACCAACAGGATATAAGTAGACATGATGCAAATGAGAGCTTAAGATGCGCTTGCCTTCTTGTGTTTCTGTCATCACCATGAAAAAACATGTCCTGCCTGCCCACCACCCTAGGAGGAAGATGGGAAACATGTTCAACAAAGCTATCACAGATGAATTGTAGCTTAAAGCAGGTCACCCAGCCTAGCCAAGTCTATATCAGCTGACTCCCAGCCAGCCTGCATTTATGCCTGTTGTTGCATGCCACTGAGATCTTGTAGTGGTTTGTTGCACAGCAAGGCACCTTTGTTTGGCCAGTGAAATGGGAGTGGAAGTGGAATGTGTCACTTCTGGGTGGGAGTGGAATCTTTAAAAGCCACTGCCTATTTTCCCATCCCCTTCCCACTGCTGCAGTGATGATGAATTGTATGTCAAGGTAGAGCCTCTATCACCCTGGTACCCTGAGTGACTGTGTTGCATGGAGCCCCTTGTGATCCACACTAGAAAGAAAGAAAAATCTGTGGTATTAGATGTTGTTGTTTTTGCTTCTGATACTGAGCTATAACCTAGCTTGGCTGAGGCCTGAAATCACTATAGGATTTTCAGGTGAGAAATGACATATTTTGATTCAGATGTAAATAATTCTGGCTATGTTAAGAATAGACAGGACTTCCTTGGTGGTCCAGTGGTACAGAATCCATCTTACAATGCAGGGGACACAGGTTCAATCCCTGGTCAGGGAACTAAGATCCCACGTGCCTCAGGGCAACTAAGCCCATGCACCACAACTACTGAGCTCATGCACCTCAACTAGAGAGCCCACGTGCCACAAACTACAGAGCCCACGTGCTCTGGAACCCAGGTGCCACAACTAGAGAGAGAAAAACCCTCATGCCACAACTAGAGAGAAATCTGTGCACCACAAGGAAGAGCCCACACGACTCAACGAAGATCCCATGTGCCACAACTAAGACCCCACACAGCCAAAAATAAATAAAATAAATAAATAAATAGTTTTTTAAAAATCAAAAAAAAAAAAAAAATAGAATAGACTGAAAGGGGGTAGGGGCAGAGGCCAGGAGACAAATCCGGAGGTGGTTAATGCAACAGTAATACAGGCAAGAGATCATGGTGGCCTAGATCACTGGTAGCAACAGGGAAGGTAAAAAATTGCTCAGATCCTGGATATATTTGGAAAATAAAACTGTCAAGATTTCTTTATGGATAGGATTCAGGATGTTAGAAGAAGGATGAAATTAAGGGTGACTCCAAAAGTCATATAAAGTTTGGGGCTGAGTGAAAGGTCTGATGGAGTTTCCATTAACTGAGATGGGGAATATTGTGAGAAGAGGAGGTTTGCCTGTGGGAGATCTGGAGCTTAATCTTGGACATGTTAACTTAAGGGTGCCTATTAAGCATCCATGTAGGCGTCAAGTAAATAGTTGGATTTGCTAGTCCAAGGTTCAGGGAAAGAGTTGGGGCTGGAGATGTGATTTGGCTGTTTGTGATATATAGATTGAGATTGCATTTAAAGCCAGAAGATTGGATGAAATCACAAGAGGACTGAGAGTAAATAGAAACGAGGCTAAAGCCTCTGGTGCATCCTTGATTAAGAGGTTAAGGGATAGTGAATGACCAGCAGGAACAACCAGTGATGTTAAGATAGAAAACTGGTGGGTGCAGGGCTGTGCTGTATGGCTTGCCTTTGCACCTCCAGATGCTCTCTTCAACATTCTATACCTGGTTCTGTCCCATGAGGCTGATCCTAATGGAATTGACCCCTGTTCCCTCCAGCTTCTGGCTGGGTTTGGTTCTTGGGAAGGAGCATTAATAGGGGATTAAAAAGAAAGGAATAAGGGACTTCCCTGGTGGTCCAGTGGTTAAGACTTCGCCTTCCAATGCAGGGGGTGTGGGTTCGATCCCTGGTCGGGGAGTTAAGATCCCACTATGCCTCGGGGCCAAAAAACAA
Organism: Balaenoptera musculus; assembly: GCF_009873245.2. Classification (NCBI taxonomy): domain Eukaryota; kingdom Metazoa; phylum Chordata; class Mammalia; order Artiodactyla; family Balaenopteridae; genus Balaenoptera; species Balaenoptera musculus. The sequence continues at coordinate 28,965,288 of NC_045792.1, forward strand.
AACATAAAACGGAAGCAATATTGTGACAAATTCAATAAAGAGCTTAAAAACCGTCCACATCAAAAAAATCTTAAAAAAAAAAAAAAGGCATAAGATTAAATCAGTGTCTGTCAACTTTAAGAAAGCATCAGAATCACTTGCAGGGATTCTTATACAGAGTGCTGGACCCCATCCTCTGAGTTTCTGATTCTTAGGTGAGATAAGGATTTGCATTTTCACATTCCCAGGAGATACTCATGCTGCTCATCCGGGAACCACACTTTGAGAACCTCTGGGTTAGGTTATGTATTCCCCTGATCTCTTCCCTGTAAGAGTTCTTCACCCTGGTTGTGACCCTCCACATGAGGTCACAATTCCTCCCCAGCTGGCCTGTACTACATGATTTTATTTCCTCTGAAGTTCCAATAATTAATTTTCTTTTCTGCCCTCAACTTTTCAATGATTGTGACAGCTCCATTTTTGACAGCCCCGAGTTTCTGCCCTATCACCTGTCCTTTCCCTACACCCTACTCAGAGCTCGGTAATTAGTCTCTTTGTAAATACACCCTCCTTCAATTATCCTAATTTGAGTGAGCCATGAGTGTCACTGATATAGGACTCATGGAGATGAATAAACAGCATTTTTAAAAGTGCTGGCCAATTGAGTTAAATGATGCTGAAGGGACAAACAGGATGAGGATTTAGAAATGACCATTTCATTCAGCATCTGGAGGTCATTATGGAATGTTGTAGACAAAGGCTGATTAGGGTGCATTTGAGAAAGAGTGGTAGGAGGTATATATTGCAAATTAAGCCAGTTCTCCTAAAGATCCTAACTAATATTGAGGACAATGATTATGAGGCCCTGTGTCATTGGTGGTTCAATTTGCTAAGCACTGAGCCAGATACTCAGATACCTGTGAAGCACCCTACACCCCTCTTCTCCTAAAGTCAAATCAATTAGCAAATCCTGTAAATCAATCTGTAGCAGTGGTTCTCAAACTGTAGGGTACATCAGAATCACCTGGCAGGCTTGTTAAACCAGAATGATGAACCCTGCCTCCAGAGTTCTGATTCAATAGGTCTGGGATGAAACCCAATCATCTGCGTTTTTAACAAATTCCCAGGTGATGCTAATGTAGCTGGTAATGGGAACCACCACCAATAGTAAAATAGATAGCTAGTGGGAAGCAACCGCATAGCACAGGGAGATCAGCTCGGTTCTTTGTGACCACCTAGAGGGGTGGGATAGGGAGGGTGGGAGGGAGGGAGGCGCAAGAGGGAAGAGATATGGGAACATATGTATATGTATAACTGATTCACTTTGTTATAAAGCAGAAACTAACACACCATTGTAAAGCAATTATACTCCAATAAAGATGTTAAAAAAAAAAGAAAAGAAATCACTATTCTGTTGGAGATTTTTCCTATCCTACTTTTCCTTTCCATCCACGACCAGTGCAGGCTTTCCTGACATTCGCCTGAATTACCACCACACCCTCCAAACCATCCTTCTGCTCCTAGCTTTATTCTTCCCCCCCATGCTAAGAGACCTTTCTAAGATACAAATCTGATTATATCACTTCTTTGCCTAAAACACAGGGATCAATGCCCACAGGCTTTAGGAAAAAGAGTAGACTCTTCAGCATAACCCTCCACTCTCACCTCTCACCATTTCCCACTCTTATCACACTCTGAACATGCTGAATTATTCCCTGAATACAATTCTGCCTCATACATGGCATTTTCCTATCTTTGGAGGGCTCTTCTTTCCTAAGAGTCTCATCCATTCCAGTTCTCAGAATGAGAAGACACCTCCCTCTCCTCTGGGATCCCCTGACAGGCACTGGAGGTCACATAGCTCGGACCCTGTAGGCCCCTGCACAGTGACAAGTTGTCCTGTCTGACTGCCAGTTGGACAAGTCTCCTGGGTCTGTGTCTCCAGTGCTTAGCACTGTGCCTGGCCCACAGGAGAGCAAGCCCTCAACCACTATTTGTTGCATACTGAGTAAAAGGTCCTGTATTATGTCAGAAATGTGGACATTTTAGTAAGAATTTCAATAAGAAACAAAAAACATTTTTTAGTTATTGACCAGAAAAATCAAAGAACCATAGCAGTATATTCCCTGGTTAACTGATATTTCAGTGACCTAACAATGTCACAGGAATAATAAAAATGAGAGAGGGTTGGATAAACCCAGCTTAAACCCTTATAGTTTAGAAATTCTCAATAAAGTGTTGTCAAAAATTAGTATAGATATGTTGCATTTAGGATTCAATTGTGCTAAACCATGAATTCTGTAATACAATTTCTTGCTTTTTTTTCTTTTCATGTTATAAGGACTTTTATAGAGATAAATAAAATCAAGCTTTTAACTAACCATATTATCTGAAGTTTATAAGCTCATCAAAAAATGTATATCTCTACATGACTATATATATAAACAAACCACATCCCAACAAAATGAGAGCCCTTACAGTATTTAACAACTTTTATTGCGGTTCTCACTAGTCACTTTGTGGCACAACTGGTCTCGGCATTTAGAGACATTGAATTTTTCTCTCTTTTGTATTGAACAAAAATCACATTTAGGGCTTCCCTGGTGGCGCAGTGGTTGAGAATCTGCCTGCCAATGCAGGGGACACGGGTTCGAGCCCTGGTCTGGGAAGATCCCACATGCCACGGAGCAACTGGGCCCGTGAGCCACAATTACTGAGCCTGCGCGTCTGGAGCCTGTGCTCCACAACAAGAGAGGCCGCGATGGTGAGAGGCCCGCGCACCGTGATGAAGAGTGGTCCCCACTTGCCGCAACTAGAGAAAGCCCTCGCACAGAAACGAAGACTCAACACAGTCATAAATAAATAAATAAATAAATAAAAGAACGTGAATTTCAAAAAAAAAAAAAAAAATCACATTTAACAGAGGGATTAATTGACTAGCTTAAAGTTAGACAGGAAGTAAAGGTCAGAGTGGGACCAGGGTCATAGAAAATCTGAGTTCAGGTCTTGTATGTGACCCACCCAGAACATGCCCTTACTGTGTGGGAACTGTACACATT